>NC_086444.1:308095621-308312660 GCF_028390025.1 Pseudophryne corroboree | reverse complement strand
GTCCCGGCGGGAGGGTATGTGACTGTCGAATTTAAAAACTGTCGAATTCCAGCCGGCATTCGACCGCAATTGCATATACCCCATATTGTTTGTTCATTTTTATCTGATGTAACGCATATAGCTGTTGTACATTTATCAGAAGAATCATTGGCCAAGGTAATTTAGATGTGTCAGGTGTGGGCAGAAATCTGTAATTTGCCACGATGCCAGGGAACCGGTTATGGCATAAACAAAGGCATCCCCTCATCGGCAGCATTGCGATTGCTAATTGAATACACCCAAAGACTGTATAAGTTGATGTTTTTGCAAATGTCCAAAAACAATGTGTTTTTCTCTAACGTCCTAGTGGATGCTGGGAACTCCGAAAGGACCATGGGGAATAGCGGCTCCGCAGGAGTCTGGGCACAACTAAAAGAAAGCTTTTAGACTACCTGGTGTGCACTGGCTCCTCCCACTATGACCCTCCTCCAAGCCTCAGTTAGATTTTTGTGCCCGGCCGAGCTGGATGCACACTAGGGGCTCTCCTGAGCTCTTAGAAGAAAGTATATTTTAGTTTTTTTATTTTACAGTGAGACCTGCTGGCAACAGGCTCACTGCAACGAGGGACTAAGGGGAGAAGAAGCGAACCTACCTGCTTGCAGTTAGCTTGGGCTTCTTAGGCTACTGGACACCATTAGCTCCAGAGGGACCGACCGCATGGAACTGGCCTTGGTGTTCGGTCCCGGAGCCGCGCCGCCGTCCCCCTTACAGAGCCAGAAGCCAGAAGAAGTCCGGAAAATCGGCGGCATGAAGAGTTCTGTCTTCTCCAAGGTAGCGCACAGCACTGCAGCTGTCCGCCATTGCTTCTCATACACACTTCACACTCCGGTCACTGAGGGTGCAGGGCGCTGGGGGGGGGGGGGCGCCCTGAGCAGCAATAAAAACACCTTGGCTGGCAAAACAATCACAATATATAGCCCCAGAGGCTATATATGTGATAATTACCCCTGCCAGAATCCTTAAAAAAGCGGGAGAATAGTCCGCGAAAAAGGGGCGGAGCTATCTCACTCAGCACACTGGCGCCATTTTTCCCTCACAGTTCCGCTGGAAGGAAGCTCCCTGGCTCTCCCCTGCAGTCTACACTACAGAAAAAGGGTAAAAAAGAGAGGGGGGGGGGGGCACTAAATTTAGGCGCAGTAAATATTATAGCAGCTATAGGGGACATAATTCAGTTAGTCCCTGCAGTATATAGCGCTCTGGTGTGTGCTGGCATACTCTCTCTCTGTCTCCCCAAAGGGCTTCTGTGGGGTCCTGTCCTCTGTTTAGAGCATTCCCGGTGTGTGTGCGGTGTGTTGGTACGGCTGTGTCGACATGTTTGAGGAGGAAAATTATGTGGAGGCGGAGCAGATGCCTGTAGAAGTGATGTCACCCCCTGCGGGGCAGACACCTGAGTGGATGGTTTTATGGAAGGAATTACGTGCAAGTGTCGACTCTTTACACAAAAAATTTGACGACATGCCAAATGCGGGACAGCCAGCTTCTCAGCTCGTGCCTGCCCAGGTGTCTCAAAGGCCATCAGGGGCTCTAAAACGCCCGCTACCTCAGATGGCAGACCCAGATGTCGACACGGATACTGATACCAGATGTCGACGACGATGAGTCTAATCTAATGTCCACTAAGGCCATTCGCTGCATGATTGAGGCAATGAAAGAGGTGTTACACATTTCAGATATAAACCCAGGTACCACTAAAAAGGGTATTATGTTTGGGGAGAAAAAACTACCCGTAGTTTTTCCCCCATCTGAAGAATTAAATGAAGCGTGGGCTTTCCCTGATAAAAGATTGATAATCTCAAAAAAATTACTAATGGTGTTCCCTTTCCCGCCAGAGGATAGGGCACGTTGGGAAACACCTCCTAGGGTGGATAAAGCGCTCACACGTTTGTCTAAAAAGGTGGCACTTCCGTCTCCGGATACGGCCGCCCTGAAGGAGCCTGCGGATAGAAAGCAGGAGGCGATCCTGAAGTCTATATATACACACACAGGCATTATACTTAGACCAGCTATTGCGTCAGCATGGATGTGCAGTGCTGCCGCTGCGTGGTCAGATTCCCTGTCAGAAAATATTGACACCCTAGACAGGGACACTATTCTGCTAACCATAGAGCATATAAAAGACTCAGTCTTATACATGAGAGATGCACAGAGGGAGATCTGCCGGCTGGCATCTAAAATAAGTTCATTGTCCATTTCTGCTAGGAGAGGCTTATGGACTCGGCAGTGGACAGGGGATGCAGATTCCAAAAGGCACATGGAAGTTTTGCCTTATAAGGGTGAGGAGTTATTCGGGGATGGTCTCTCGGACCTCGTTTCCACAGCGACAGCTGGGAAGTCAGCATTTTTACCCCATGTTCCCTCACAGCCTAAAAAAGCGCCGTTTTATCAGGTACAGTCCTTTCGGACCCAGAAAAACAGGCGAGGAAAAGGCGGGTCCTTTCTGTCCAGAGGCAGAGGTAGGGGAAAAAGGCTGCAACAAACAGCTAGTTCCCAGGAGCAAAAGTCCTCCCCCGCTTCTTCCAAGTCCGCCGCATGACGGTGGGGCTCCACAGGCGGAGCCAGGTACGGTGGGGGGCCGCCTCAAAAATTTCAGCGATCAGTGGGCTCGCTCACAGGTGGATCCCTGGATCTTTCAAGTAGTATCTCAGGGGTACAAGCTGGAATTCGAGGCGTCTCCCCCCCCGCCGTTTCCTCAAATCTGCCTTGCCAACAACTCCCTCGGACAGGGAGGCTGTGCTAGAGGCAATTCACAAGCTGTATTCCCAGCAGGTGATAGTCAAGGTGCCCCTACTTCAACAAGGACGGGGTTACTATTCCACACTGTTTGTGGTACCGAAACCGGACGGTTCGGTGAGACCCATTTTAAATTTGAAATCCTTGAACACATACATAAAAAAATTCAAGTTCAAGATGGAATCGCTCAGGGCGGTTATTGCAAGTCTAGACGAGGGGGATTACATGGTATCCCTGGACATCAAGGATGCTTACCTGCATGTCCCCATTTACCATCCTCACCAGGAGTACCTCAGATTTGCGGTACAGAATTGCCATTACCAATTTCAGACGCTGCCGTTTGGTCTGTCCACGGCACCGAGGGTGTTTACCAAGGTAATGGCGGAAATGATGATACTCCTTCGAAAAAAGGGAGTTTTAATTATCCCATACTTGGACGATCTCCTAATAAAGGCGAGATCCAAGGAACAGTTGTTGGTAGGAGTAGCACTATCTCAGGAGGTGCTACACCAGCACGGTTGGATTCTAAATATTCCAAAGTCACAGCTGGTTCCGACGACACGTCTACTGTTCCTGGGAATGATTCTGGACACAGTCCAGAAAAAAGTTTCTCCCAGAGGAAAAAGCCATGGAGCTGTCGTCTCTAGTCAGAAACCTCCTGAAACCAAAACAGGTGTCGGTGCATCACTGCACGCGAGTCCTGGGAAAGATGGTGGCTTCTTACGAAGCAATTCCTTTCGGCAGGTTCCATGCCAGAATCTTTCAGTGGGACCTGTTGGACCAATGGTCCGGATCGCATCTTCAGATGCATCGGCTAATAACCCTGTCTCCAAGAACCAGGGTGTCTCTGCTGTGGTGGCTGCAGAGTGCTCATCTTCTAGAGGGCCGCAGATTCGGCATACAGGACTGGGTCCTGGTGACCTCGGACGCCAGCCTTCGAGGCTGGGGGGCAGTCACACATGGAAGAAACTTCCAAGGACTATGGTCGAGTCAGGAGACTTCCCTACACATAAATATTCTAGAACTGAGGGCCATTTACAATGCCCTAAGTCAGGCAAAACCCCTGCTTCAAAACCAGCCGGTACTGATCCAGTCAGACAACATCACGGCAGTCGCCCATGTAAACCGACAGGGCGGCACAAGAAGCAGGATGGCGATGGCAGAAGCCACAAGGATTCTCCGATGGGCGGAAAATCACGTGTTAACACTGTCAGCAGTGTTCATTCCGGGAGTGGACAACTGGGAAGCAGACTTCCTCAGCAGACACGATCTCCACCCGGGAGAGTGGGGACTTCATCCAGAAGTCTTCACACTGATTGTAAATCGTTGGGAACGGCCACAGGTGGACATGATGGCGTCCCGCCTAAACAAAAAACTAGAGAGATATTGCGACCCTCAGGCGATAGCGGTGGACGCTCTAGTGACACCGTGGGTGTACCAGTCGGTTTATGTGTTCCCTCCTCTGCCTCTCATACCAAAGGTATTGAGAATAATAAGAAAACGAGGAGTAATGACAATACTCGTGGTTCCGGATTGGCCAAGAAGAGCGTGGTACCCGGAACTTCAAGAGATGATCTCAGAGGACCCATGGCCTCTGCCGCTCAGACAGGACCTGCTGCAGCAGGGGCCCTGTCTGTTCCAAGACTTACCGCGGCTGCGTTTGACGGCATGGCGGTTGAACACCGGATCCTAAAGGAAAAGGGCATTCCGGAGGATGTCATTCCTACGCTGATTAAAGCCAGGAAAGATGTAACTGTAAAACATTATCACCGTATATGGCGGAAATATGTTGCTTGGTGTGAGGCCAATAAGGCCCCAACAGAGGAATTTCAGCTGGGTCGATTTCTGCACTTCCTACATGCAGGAGTGTCTATGGGCCTAAAATTAGGCTCCATTAAGGTGCAGATATCGGCTCTGTCGATTTTCTTCCAAAAAGAACTAGCTTCACTACCTGAAGTTCAGACATTTGTAAAAGGAGTGCTGCATATTCAGCCCCCTTTTGTGCCTCCAGCGGCACCCTGGGATCTCAACGTGGTGTTGAATTTCCTAAAATCACATTGGTTTGAGCCACTGAAGACCGTGGATCTTAAATATCTCACGTGGAAAGTGGTCATGTTATTGGCCTTGGCTTCGGCCAGGCGTGTATCAGAATTGGCGGCTTTGTCATGCAAAAGCCCTTATCTGATTTTTCATATGGATAGGGCAGAATTGAGGACTCGTCCCCAGTTTCTCCCCAAAGTGGTATCAGCTTTTCACTTAAACCAACCTATTGTAGTGCCTGCGGCTACTAGTGACGTGGAGGATTCCAAGTTGCTGGACGTAGTCAGGGCCTTGAAATTTTATGTTTCCAGGACGGCTGGAGTCAGGAAAACTGACTCGCTATTCATCCTGTATGCACCCAACAAACTGGGTGCTCCTGCTTCTAAGCAGACTATTGCTCGCTGGATTTGTAGCACAATTCAGCTGGCGCATTCTGCGGTGGGACTGCCGCGTCCTAAATCAGTTAAAGCCCATTCTACAAGGAAGGTGGGCTCATCTTGGGCGGCTGCCCGAGGGGTCTCGGCTTTACAACTTTGCCGAGCTGCTACTTGGTCAGGGGCAAACACGTTTGCAAAATTCTACAAATTTGATACCCTGGCTGAGGAGGACCTTGAGTTCTCTCATTCGGTGCTGCAGAGTCATCCGCACTCTCCCGCCCGTTTGGGAGCTTTGGTATAATCCCCATGGTCCTTTCGGAGTTCCCAGCATCCACTAGGACGTCAGAGAAAATAAGATTTTACTCACCGGTAAATCTATTTCTCGTAGTCCGTAGTGGATGCTGGGCGCCCGTCCCAAGTGCGGATTGTCTGCAATAATTGTACATAGTTATTGTTTAATAACGGGTTATTGTTATGAGCCATCTGTTGAGAGGCTCAGTTTTGTTTCATACTGTTAACTGGATATGGTATCACGTGTTGTACGGTGTGATTGGTGTGGCTGGTATGAGTCTTACCCGGGATTCAAAATCCTTCCTTATTGTGTCAGCTCTTCCGGGCACAGTATCCTAACTGAGGTTTGGAGGAGGGTCATAGTGGGAGGAGCCAGTGCACACCAGGTAGTCTAAAAGCTTTCTTTTAGTTGTGCCCAGACTCCTGCGGAGCCGCTATTCCCCATGGTCCTTTCGGAGTTCCCAGCATCCACTACGGACTACGAGAAATAGATTTACCGGTGAGTAAAATCTTATTTTTATTTTTTTTCTTGTTAATATACATTTATAAATCCCTATTCAGAGTAGGACTGCTTGTGAAATGGAGCCAGGTGTTAAGAATTTCCCATTTCTCATATGTCCTAGAGGATGCTGGGGATGCTTCAAGAACCATGTGGTATAGACGGGATCCGCAGGAGACATGGGCACTTTAAGACTTTGGGTGTGAACTGGCTCCTCCCTCTATACCCCTCCTCCAGACTCCAGTTTAGATTCTGTGCCCAGTGAGACTGGTCACACACAGGGGAGCTCTACTGAGTTTCTCTGAAAAGACTTTGTTAGGTTTATTATTTTCAGGGAGACCTGCTGGCAACAGGCTCCCTGCATCTTGGGACTGAGGGGAGAGAAGCAGACCTACTTCTGTGAATTTCAAGGCTCTGCTTCTTAGACTACTGGACACCATTAGCTCCAGAGGGTCTGATCGCTAGGTACGCCTAGATAATCGTTCCCGGAGCCGCTTCGTCACCCCCCTTGCAGAGCCAGAAGTCAGAAGACAGGTGAGTAGAAGATGATCAGAAGACTTCAGTGATGGCTTTGAGGTACCGCACAGCGGCCGCGCTGTGCGCCATGCTCCCACACACACAGGCACTGTAGGGTGGGAGGGGGGGGGGGGGGGCGTCCTGGGCAGCAAAAAAATCCTCAACAGAGACTGGCAATAGTATATAAGTGTCTAGGCACTATATTTAACCCCCGCCAGTATAACTATATGTAAGTAATAGTGGGGCTGAAGCGCGCCATTAAGGGGGCAGGGCTTCCCTCTCACAGCTCATTTCAGCGCCTTTTTCTCCTCACAGAGACGCTGGTCCCTCCAAAGCACTGCTGTACATATCAGAGTGAAAAACGAGGGGGGGCACAGTTGTTTGGTGCAATATAAGTTAAAAATTAAAGCACACTGTATCATGAGCGCTGTGGAAATGAGTTGGTAAACTCCTGCTGTGTTTCCCTGACAGAATGTACCGGGGTCTATCCCTTATAGCCAGTGTAATGTCGGTGGGTGTTTGGTACACGTATGTCGGCATATCTGAGGCTGAGTGCTCTGCCACAAAGGGAATGACTCTGTCGGCACTGTTGACTCCTAATGGTACTTGTACATGTAAATAAATGTCAACATGTCAGTAGAGGTATATTTTTCCCAAGAGAAAACTATATGGAAGACACAGACATGGGGGGGTGACCCTGTCGGCACCAACAATATCTGACTGGGTGATATTTGGCATGATAATGTGAGGCATATCAGAAAGAGCTATATCTATATGTATGTATAGTGAGGTTACATAGGTCTGTGGCACAATCACAGACGTGATAATATTTATGGAGGGAGTCATATTCATAGAATATATTTCTCTCAGACACCTCGGGATAGCAAAAATGTTATTTTGCCCAGTTACTACTCCCTGAGATCGACTCGAATAATGTTTCTTATGTCGACCATAATGTTTCCTGATTAGATCCACAAAATCGGCATTCAGTACATGTTCATACACATTAGAACGTATTAACGTCACTAGGGACCCTGCTGTTCCTGACAAAAGGATCTATGTATACGTTATATATATATATATATATATATGTATGTGTGTGTATATGTGTATATATATATATATATATATATATATATATATATATATATACATACATATGTGTGTATATATGTGTGTGTATAGGTGCATTTAAAGGTGTGTGTGTGTATGTATGTATATATATATATATATATATATATATATATATATATATATATATATATATATATATATATATATATATATATATATATATATATATATATATATATATATATAATGCATGCTGAGGTAAAGTTATTCCTTCTCATGTGCTGAGCGCTCTGTTAAAAATCAAGGAGTCCGAGTGTTTATTCTTTTCCCGCTGTGCACGGGGCCCTGTCACATAGGATCGTATGCAGGAAACTGTGATACTCTAATTATGTGTCCACATGTACGTTGATTATACTTGCATTTAACACGCATGGGGGAGTAGTTGTATGCAGGGTACTCCTTCAGTTGGGTCATGTCTATATCATTGCAGCATACTGCCGTGCGACTACAAGAGATATAGGACTCTTGGGTTCGCGGACAAATTCCATGGCGGTCTCGACTAGGAGAGCGTTGTGGATTCACCAATGGAAGGCTGAGGCTGACTCCGAGAAGAGCTGGAATCTCTTCCCTATGAAGGTGAAACCTGGTTTGGGGATGGCTTTGTTAAGTTGATCTCGGCAGATACCACTGGTAAGTCTACCTTCTTGACATATGTTCCCCCACAACGGTTGGTGACGCATTTTTGTAGGATGCAGTCATTTCGACTGAATGGATACAGTTTTCCCTTTCTTTGCAGGTAGAGGAAGGTGAAAAGGTAAGAGGTCAGCAGCGTTTTCAAGTTCGCAGAAGCAGAAATCATCCTCTGTTTCTCTAACGTCCTAAGTGGATGCTGGGACTCCGTAAGGACCATGGGGAATAGCGGCTCCGCAGGAGACTGGGCACAAAAGTAAAAGCTTGAACTAGCTGGTGTGCACTGGCTCCTCCCCCTATGACCCTCCTCCAAGCCTCAGTTAGATTTTTGTGCCCGAACGAGAAGGGTGCATGCTAGGTGGCTCTCCTGAGCTGCTTAGAGTAAAAGTGTATTTTAGGTTTTTTATTTTCAGTGAGACCTGCTGGCAACAGGCTCACTGCATCGTGGGACTAAGGGGAGAAGAAGCGAACTCACCTGCGTGCAGAGTGGATTGGGTTTCTTAGGCTACTGGACATTAGCTCCAGAGGGACGATCACAGGTTCAGCCTGGATGGGTCCCGGAGCCGCGCCGCCGGCCCCCTTACAGAGCCAGAAGAACGAAGAGGTTCGGTGAAATCGGCGGCAGAAGACGTTCCTGTCTTCAACTAAGGTAGCGCACAGCACTGCAGCTGTGCGCCATTGCTCTCAGCACACTTCACACTCCGGTCACTGAGGGTGCAGGGCGCTGGGGGGGAGCGCCCTGAGACGCAATAAAAACAGAAATACCTTAGGATGGCAAAAGAAATACATCACATATAGCTCCTGGGCTATATGGATGTATTTAACCCCTGCCAGTTTTCCAGAAAAAAGCGGGAGATAAGGCCGTCGTGAAGGGGCGGAGCCTATCTCCTCAGCACACAAGCGCCATTTTCCCTCACAGTTCCGCTGGAAGGACGGCTCCCTGACTCTCCCCTGCAGTCCCTACAGAATCAGGGTAAAAACGAGAGAGGGGGGGCACTATTGGCAGCTAAATTATAAACAGCAGCTATAAAAGGGAGTAACACTTATATAAGGTTATCCCTATATATATATATATATATATATATATATATAGCGCTCTGGTGTGTGCTGGCAAACTCTCCCTCTGTCTCCCCAAAGGGTTAGTGGGGTCCTGTCCTCTATCAGAGCATTCCCTGTGTGTGTGCTGGGTGTCGGTACGATTGTGTCGACATGTATGAGGAGGAAAATGATGTGGAAGCAGAGCAATTGCCTGTATTAGTGATGTCACCCCCTAGGGAGTCGACACCTGACTGGATGGTTGTATTTAAAGAACTACGTGACAATGTCAGCACTTTACAAAAAACTGTTGACGACATGAGACAGCCGACAAATCAATTAGTGCCTGTCCAGGCGTCTCAGACACCGTCAGGGGCGATAAAACGCCCGTTACCTCAGTGGGTCGACACAGACCCAGACACGGATACTGAGTCCAGTGTCGACGGTGAGGAGACAAACGTATGTCCAGTAGGGCCACACGTTACATGATCACGGCAATGAAGGAGGCATTGAACATTTCTGACACTACAAGTACCACAAAGAAGGGTATTATGTGGGGAGTGAAAAAACTACCAGTAGCTTTTCCTGAGTCAGATGAATTAAATGAGGTGTGTGATAAAGCGTGGGTTTCCCCCGATAAAAAAGTGCTAATTTCTAATAAATTATTGGCACTATACCCTTTCCCGCCAGAGGTTAGGGCGCGTTGGGAAACACCCCCAGAGTAGATAAAGCGCTCACACGTTTATCTAAACAAGTAGCGTTACCGTCTCCTGATACGGCCGCCCTCAAAGAACCAGCGGATAGAAGGCTGGAAAATATCCTGAAGGGTATATACACACATACTGGTGTTATACTGCGACCAGCAATCGCATCAGCCTGGATGTGCAGTGCTGGAGTTGCGTGGTCGGATTCCCTGACTGAAAATATTGATACCCTGGATAGGGACAGTATATTACTAACTATAGAGCATTTGAAGGATGCATTACTATATATGCGTGATGCACAGAGGGATATTTGCACCCTGGCATCAAGAGTGAGTGCTATGTCCATTTCTGCCAGAAGAGCGTTATGGACGCGACAGTGGTCAGGGGATGCGGATTCCAAACGACATATGGAAGTATTGCCGTTTAAAGGGGAGGAGTTATTTGGGGCCGGTCTATCGGACCTGGTGGCCACGGCAACGGCCGGAAAGTCCACCTTTTTACCCCAGGTCACCTCTCAGCAGAAAAAGACACCGTCTTTTCAAACTCAGTCCTTTCGTTCCCATAAGTACAGGCGGGCAAAAGGCCACTCATTTCTGCCCCGGGGCAGAGGAAGAGGAAAAAGACTGCACCAGGCAGCCTCTTCCCAGGAGCAGAAGCCCTCCTCTGCTTCTGCCAAGTCTTCAGCATGACGCTGGGGCTTTACAAGCGGACTCGGACACGGTGGGGGCCCGTCTCAAAAATTTCAACGCGCAGTGGGCTCACTCGCAAGTGGACCCCTGGATTCTGCAGGTAGTATCACAGGGGTACAAACTGGAATTCGAGACGTCTCCCCCTCGCCGGTTCCTGAAGTCTGCTCTACCAAAGTCTCCCTCCGACAGGGAGGCAGTTTTGGAAGCCATTCACAAGCTGTATTCCCAGCAGGTGATAATCAAGGTACCCCTCCTACAACAGGGAAAGGGGTATTATTCCACGCTGTTTGTGGTACCGAAGCCGGACGGCTCGGTGAGACCAATTTTAAATCTAAAATCCTTGAACACTTACATAAAGAGGTTCAAATTCAAGATGGAGTCACTCAGAGCAGTGATAGCAAACCTGGAAGAAGGGGACTATATGGTGTCTCTGGACATCAAAGATGCTTATCTCCACGTCCCAATCTACCCTTCTCACCAAGGGTACCTCAGGTTTGTAGTACAAAACTGTCATTATCAGTTTCAGACGCTGCCGTTTGGATTGTCCACGGCACCTCGGGTCTTTACCAAGGTAATGGCCGAAATGATGATTCTTCTTCGAAGAAAAGGCGTTTTAATTATCCCTTACTTGAACGATCTCCTGATAAGGGCAAGGTCCAGGGAACAGTTAGAAGTCGGAGTAGCACTATCTCAGTTAGTGTTACGTCAGCACGGGTGGATTCTAAATATTCCAAAATCGCAGCTGATTCCAACGACACGTCTCCTGTTCCTAGGAATGATTCTGGACACAGTCCAGAAAAAGGTGTTTCTCCCAGAGGAGAAGGCCAGGGAGTTATCCGAGCTAGTCAGGAATCTCCTAAAACCAGGCCAGGTGTCAGTGCATCAGTGCACGAGGGTCCTGGGAAAAATGGTGGCTTCTTACGAAGCGATTCCTTTCGGAAGATTCCATGCAAGAACGTTTCAGTGGGATCTTCTGGACAAATGGTCCGGATCGCATCTTCAGATGCATCAGCGGATAACCCTGTCGCCAAGGACAAGGGTGTCTCTTCTGTGGTGGCTGCAGAGTGCTCATCTACTAGAGGGCCGCAGATTCGGCATTCAGGATTGGATCCTGGTGACCACAGATGCCAGCCTGAGAGGCTGGGGAGCAGTCACACAGGGACAAAATTTCCAGGGCTTGTGGTCAAGCATGGAAACATCTCTTCATATAAACATTCTGGAACTAAGGGCCATTTACAATGCCCTAAGTCAAGCAAAACCCCTGCTTCAGGGTCAGGCGGTATTGATCCAATCGGACAACATCACGTCAGTCGCCCACGTAAACAGACAGGGCGGCACGAGAAGCAGGAGGGCGATGGCAGAAGCTGCAAGGATTCTTCGCTGGGCGGAGAATCATGTGATAGCACTGTCAGCAGTGTTCATTCCGGGAGTGGACAACTGGGAAGCGGACTTCCTCAGCAGACACGACCTTCACCCGGGGGAGTGGGGACTTCATCCAGAAGTCTTCCAAGAGATGGTAAACCGTTGGGAAAAACCAAAGGTGGACATGATGGCGTCCCGTCTCAACAAAAAACTAGACAGATATTGCGCCAGGTCAAGGGACCCTCAGGCAATAGCGGTGGACGCTCTGGTAACACCATGGGTGTACCAGTCAGTGTATGTGTTCCCTACTCTGCCTCTCATACCAAAAGTACTGAGAATCATAAAAAGGAGAGGAGTAAGAACTATACTCGTGGTTCCGGATTGGCCAAGAAGGACTTGGTACCCGGAACTTCAAGAGATGCTCACGGAGGAGCCGTGGCCTCTACCTCTAAGAAAGGACCTGCTCCAGCAGGGACCTTGTCTGTTCCAAGACTTACCGCGGCTGCGTTTGACGGCATGGCGGTTGAACGCCGGATCCCGAAGGAAAAAGGCATTCCAGAAGAAGTCATCCCTACCCTGATAAAGGCCAGGAAGGATGTAACCGCGAAACATTATCACCGCATTTGGCGAAAATATGTTGCGTGGTGTGAGGCCAAAGAGGCCCCTACAGAGGAATTTCAACTAGGTCGCTTCCTACATTTCCTGCAAACAGGACTGTCTATGGGCCTAAAATTAGGGTCCATTAAGGTTCAAATTTCGGCCCTGTCGATTTTCTTCCAAAAAGAACTGGCTTCAGTGCCTGAAGTCCAGACGTTTGTCAAAGGGGTACTGCATATACAGCCTCCTTTTGTGCCCCCGGTGGCACCTTGGGATCTCAATGTGGTTTTGGGGTTCCTAAAATCACATTGGTTTGAACCACTCACCACTGTGGAATTAAAATATCTCACATGGAAGGTGGTAATGCTGTTAGCCCTGGCTTCAGCCAGGCGTGTCTCAGAATTGGCGGCTTTATCTTATAAAAGCCCTTACCTGATTTTTCACACGGATAGGGCAGAATTGAGGACTCGTCCTCAATTTCTCCCAAAGGTGGTTTCAGCGTTTCACGTGAACCAGCCTATTGTGGTGCCTGCGGCTACTAGGGACTTGGAGGACTCCAAGTTACTGGACGTAGTCAGGGCCCTGAAAATATATATTTCCAGGACGGCTGGAGTCAGGAAATCTGACTCGCTGTTTATCCTGTATGCACCCAACAAGCTGGGTGCTCCTGCTTCTAAGCAGACGATTGCTCGTTGGATTTGTAGTACAATTCAGCTTGCACATTCTGTGGCAGGCCTGCCACAGCCAAAATCTGTAAAAGCCCATTCCACAAGGAAGGTGGGCTCATCTTGGGCGGCTGCCCGAGGGGTCTCGGCTTTACAACTTTGCCGAGCAGCTACTTGGTCAGGGGCAAACACGTTTGCTAAATTCTACAAATTTGATACCCTGGCTGAGGAGGTCCTGGAGTTCTCTCATTCGGTGCTGCAGAGTCATCCGCACTCTCCTGCCCGTTTGGGTGCTTTGGTATAATCCCCATGGTCCTTACGGAGTCCCAGCATCCACTTAGGACGTTAGAGAAAATAAGAATTTACTTACCGATAATTCTATTTCTCATAGTCCGTAGTGGATGCTGGGCGCCCATCCCAAGTGCGGATTGTCTGCAATACTTGTATATAGTTATTGTTACAAAATTCGGGTTATTATTGTTGTGAGCCATCTTTTCAGAGGCTCCTTCGTTTATCATACTGTTAACTGGGTTCAGATCACAGGTTGTACGGTGTGATTGGTGTGGCTGGTATGAGTCTTACCCGGGATTCAATATCCTTCCTTATTATGTACGCTCGTCCGGGCACAGTATCCTAACTGAGGCTTGGAGGAGGGTCATAGGGGGAGGAGCCAGTGCACACCAGCTAGTTCAAGCTTTTACTTTTGTGCCCAGTCTCCTGCGGAGCCGCTATTCCCCATGGTCCTTACGGAGTCCCAGCATCCACTACGGACTATGAGAAATAGAATTATCGGTAAGTAAATTCTTATTTTCTGCCACATCCACCGCATGACGCTGGGTCTATCTTGCGAGAGCCCACACCGGTGGGACCACGTCGAATACTCTTCAGTCAGTCCTGGTACGGATATGGACCAGTGAGTTTGAGAATAGAGTCCCAAGGGGGACATACTGGAGTTTCCAGACGATTCCGCTCACTGTTTTTTCAAATTGGCCTTACTGATTCTCCTCTGGACGGGGAGGTAGTATGCGACGCCATACAAGAGTTGTGTCAGGATCAGGTGATTGTCCTGCTGTCCCGGTCACACAAAAAAAAAAAAGAAGCTGTTATTCAAGGTTTTTCGTGCTTCTGAGGCCGGACGGCTCGGTCAGAACAATCCTAGATCTAAAACCCCCAACATTTCTACTTAAGAAGTTGAACTACAAGATGGAATCTCTCAGGGCAGGGATCTCCAATCTGTAAAAGGAGAAAGAGGGTCTAAGTGCGGTTTCTTCCACATTAGGCTTACCTGGGTTTTCTATTCAGGATTGTCATTCCCAATTCACCAGAGTGATGGCGGTATGATGGTTTTCCTTCGATACTAAAAGTGTCATTAATATTCTGTACTGGGAAGCTCTCCTGAGTACGGCGAGGTCAAGAAACAAGTGGTGCAAAACGTTGCTTTCTCCCTGACAGTTCATCAACAAAGTGGTTGGCTCCTGAACTTGCCAGAATCACTGTGGATCCCAACAACGCTGTTGTCGGCGTTGGAAATAATGTTAGTTACAGAACTGTTGAGAGTTTGTTTTCTTCCAGTGGAAAGACCTCTGAGGATTCAGAGTTGGATCAGATTTGCAACAGTGTCAATCCATCAATAAGTTCCGTTGATGAAAAAGATGGTTGCGGCCTATGAGGCCATTCAGTGAGCAGGTTAAATGCCAGAGTGGTTTTAGTGGGACCAGTTGGACATGTGGTCCGGGTCTCACCTGCACATGCACCAGAAAATAATCCTATCTTCCTGGACCAGATTCTCTCTCCTGTGGTGGCTGTACGGTTCTCACCTCCTAGAGGGACGCAGGTTCTGGATCCAGGATTGGATCCTGGTGACCACAGATGCAAGTCTCCGAGGCTGGGGAGCAGTCACACAGGGGGAAAATTTCCAGGGGAAATGGTCAAGCCAGGAAGCTTGTCTGCACATAAACATTCTGGAATTAAGGGCCATTTACAACGGCCTTCGGCAAGCGGAACATCTTCTTCGTGGTCTGCCTGTCTTGCTTCAGTCAGACAATGTAACAGCAGTGGCGTACATAAACCGCCAGGGCGGAACAAAGAGCAGCGATGGCGGAAGCCACAAAAGTTCTTCGCTGTTCGGAGAAACATGCAAGCGCTCTGTCAGCAGTCTTTATTCCAGGAGTGGACAACTGGGAAGCAGACTTCCTCAGCAGACACAATCTCCATCCAGGAGAGTGGGGTCTTCTTCAAGAGGTCTTTGCAGAAGTGACAAGTCGTTGGGGAATTCCTCAAATAGACATGATGGCATCTCGCCTCAACAAAGAAACGTCAGAGATATTGTGCCAGGTCAAGGGACCCTCAAGCAATAGCGGTGGACGCCCTGGTGACACCGTGGGTGTTTCAGTCGGTCTATGTGTTCCCTCCGCTTCCATTCATTCCAAAGGTGATAAAGATCATATGAAGAACAAAGGTTCAGGCGATCCTCGTTGTTCTGGACTGGCCAAGGAGGGCTTGGTATCCAGATCTTCAAGAATCACTCATAGAAGATTCCTGGCCTCTTCCTCTGAGAGAGGACCTGTTACAGGAAGGACCGTGCGTGTATCAAGACTTACCGCGGCTGCGTTTGACGGCATGGCGGTTGTACGCCAAGTCCTAGCCCGAAAGGGTATTCCCAGTGAAGTCATTCCCACACTACTTCAGGCTAGAAAAGAAGTAACGGCGAAGCATTACCACCGTATTTGGAGAAAATATGTGTCTTGGTGTGAATCCAAGAAGGCTCCTACGGAAGAATTTCTGCTGGGGCGTTTTCTCCATTTTTTGCAAGCAGGTGTGAATGCGGGCCTAAAGTTGGCCTCCATTAAAGTACAAATTTCAGCCTTATCTATTTTCTTTCAGAAAGAGTTGGCCTCCCTTCAAGAAGTTCAGACCTTCGTGAAGGGCGTGCTGCACATCCAACCTCCCTTTGTGCCCCCAGTGGCACCATGGGATCTTAATGTGGTGTTGCAGTTCATGTGATCTCATTGGTTTGAACCTTTACGTAAGGTTGAGTTGAAATTCCTTACTCGGAAAGTAGTCATGCTGTTGGCCTTGGCATCCGCAAGGCGGGTGTCTGAATTGACAGCTTTGTCTCCCAAAAACCCCTATTTAATCTTCCATGCTGATAGAGCGGAGTTGAGAACTAGACAGCAATTTCTGCCAAAAGTGGTTTCATCGTTTCACGAAAACCATCCTATTGTGCCAGTGGCTACTGACGCCTTGACGGAATCGAAGTCTCTCGATGTGGTCAGAGCTTTGAAAATCTATGTCGCCAGAACGGCTCAGATTAGGAAAACAGAGGCCGTGTTTGTCCTGTGGGCTCCCAACAAGATTGGGGCTCCTGCTTCCAAGCAGACTATTGCACGTTGGATCTGTGATACGATTCAGCAGGCTCATTCTACGGCAGGATTGCCGTTACCGAAATCGGTGAAGGCCCATTCTACCAGAAAGGTGGGCTCATCCTGGGCGGGTGCCCGAGGGGTCTCTGCATTACAGCTTTGCCGAGCTGCTACTTGGTCGGGATCAAACACCTTTGCGAGGTTTTACAAGTTTGATACCCTGGCTGAGGAGGACCTCTTGTTTGGTCAATCGGTGCTGCAGAGTCATCCGCACTCTCCCGCCCGTTCTAGAGCTTTGGTATGAACCCCATGGTTCTTGAAGCATCCCCAGCATCCTCTAGGACAAATGAGAAAATAGGATTTTAATACCTACCGGTAAATCCTTTTCTCTTAGTCCGTAGAGGATGCTGGGCGCCCGTCCCAGTGCGTACTGTATCTGCAGTTATTGGGTATGGTTACACGCATGGTGTGTTGCGTTTAAGTCAGCCTGTTGCTAATGTTATTCATGCTGTGGCATGCGTTATGCTGTTATTGGTTGTGTTTACACACATGTTGTGTTATGCTTTATGTCGGCATATTGCTGCATATTCTTCATGCCGTCGGCTGGTGTTCTATTGAATGCCACGTTCGGCAGCATACTGGAGGTGTGAGCTGGTAAGATGCTCACCGTGGTTTAACAATAAATTCTTTCCTCGAAATGTCCGTCTCCCTGGGCACAGTTACTTAAACTGGAGTCTGGAGGAGGGGCATAGAGGGAGGAGCCAGTTCACACCCCTTTTAAAGTCTTAAAGTACCCATGTCTCCTGCGGATCCCGTCTATACCCCATGGTTCTTGAAGCATCCCCAGCATCCTCTACGGACTAAGAGAAAAGGATTTACCGGTAGGTATTAAAATCCTATTTTTGGTAGCCTGCTTGTTTCACCAGTGTGACTTTACTCTCTTACTCTGTAGGCCATTGCCACAGAAGGGAAATATTGGAAGAGGAGAATAGAGATAGTGGTGCGAGAATACCACAAGTGGAGGACATATTTTAAGAAAAGGGTAAGACTGCCTTTAATTTGACCTTTCTTTTTCACTTGTTAAGAAATCTAAATGTTTGCATACTTCTGTATAGGCTTATCTGATGTTACTTTGCTCAGCCTTTTCCACCACAGGATGCATACAGATATCATACACTCTTATAAAATCTACTCAGACTGACGATTCAGTTTACACTCACTTTCTTCAGGGTTCTTTTAAGGAGTAGACTCAAAATATACAAGCTAATCGTCTTACATAAAAGAATAAAAGCTTCCCTCCACAGCATGCGAATGCCGTGCTCCAGTAGTACTAGTTGATTTTCACATGCCCTCATCTTGCCAATGGTTGATCCGCCTCAAACAACCAGGAGCCGGCATTCCACCAGTGCATGGATCCTGGAGCGTCATGTAGGGACACCCAGGGAACCACTGAGATCCCTAACCAGGGTTGTGTTCTAATTAGAATTACCACAGCCTACAGTCATATGAACTGTAATGTGTAGTAATTGTAATTAGTGTGAACCCACGCAAATTTATTTCTTATCTGCATTTTTTGAAAGATAAAAAAGTTTTTGTCCACTAATAGGGGAAATGTTTTATAGGAGCACTTATCAAGCCGCTATAGCCCTTCTTGCTTTCCCTCAGAGAGGTGAAGCAGGGTACAATAATGCTGTATTAACATCGCGGCTGCAGGAGTGGAGGAGAAATCTGTGCTAGACCCACAACATGTCAGCCTACTGATAGATGTTTATTTTCTGTACATTATCTGCTTTTATACATACAGAAATACAATGTGAAAGTCAAATAAGCCCTTGTTATAGCACATTTGGCATTTACCACATGTTCTTACATCTCCACCAGGACCCATAAGTGTTGTCACATTTGTTATAAATATCAGTACAGGGACTAGGCAAGTGCAGATGTGTCTCATACACCTATACTTTTTGCGCTATATGATGCAAGACATTTGAAACGAGTTCCATGTCGTGCACGTTTTTCCTCAATTTTTTTTTTTTTTATCATGTAGGTTCTTACTTTGCTCATAGTGTTCTAGATGCATTTAATTCGCATGATTGTTTTTAATCACGTAGTTTTTCTTTTGTTTTTGTTTTTTAAAACTGTACATGTGTGGAAAGCAATAGAGCATAGTTTGAAAGAATTAAATCTGGCCAAACCAAGCATAAAGAAAATGTTGGACCTCTATAATCAAGCATTTTATGGTTTTAAATAGTTTGCTATAATGCGTGTACATCCGTTGTATACTGTTGGATGTAAAGCGTGTACATCAGTTGCATACTGTTGGATATAATGTGTGTACATCAGTTGGATATAATGTGTGTACATCAGTTGGATACAATGCGTGTACATCCGTTGCATACTGTTGGATAGATTGCGTGTACATCAGTTGCATACTGTTGGATAGAATGCGTGTACATCAGTTGCATACTGTTGGATAGAATGCGTGTACATCAGTTGCATACTGTTGGATAGAATGCGTGTACATCAGTTGCATACTGTTGGATAGAATGCGTGTACATCAGTTGCATACTGTTGGATAGAATGCGTGTACATCAGTTGCATACTGTTGGATAGAATGCGTGTACATCAGTTGCATACTGTTGGATAGAATGTGTGTACATCAGTTGCATACTGTTGGATAGATTGCGTGTACATCAGTTGCATACTGTTGGATAGATTGCGTGTACATCAGTTGCATACTGTTGGATAGAATGCGTGTACATCAGTTGCATACTGTTGGATAGAATGCATGTACATCAGTTGCATACTGTTGGATAGAATGCGTGTACATCAGTTGCATACTGTTGGATAGAATGTGTGTACATCAGTTGGATAGAATGCGTGTACATCAGTTGCATACTGTTGGATAGAATGCGTGTACATCAGTTGCATACTGTTGGATAGAATGTGTGTACATCAGTTGGATATAATGCGTGTACATCAGTTGCATACTATTGGATAGTGTACATCAGTTGCATACCGATGATTGCTTTGAAAGATGATCCTTTTGTTAGGGAATAAAAAAATTGATGTTTGTTTCTAGCTTATCGTAACATTTGAATTTTCGGTATTTGTCCATTTTAATCTGCCAGCAATGTTCTAAGGTTGTGTCCAAAAGAATAGGATCATTAGGACTAATATGGTGTTTGCACTAATCCTTGATGCCAGTAAAGCATGTTACAAGATAATGAACTCTGAATGTGCATGACAGAGCCTCAGCTCATTATCTCTGGGTGTCCTGGCAGAAATTGTAGTTTGCTCTTCACAACAGGTTGGCTGTTTTGGTGCCAAGAAAGTTTCCAAGCCATGGAAAATGCCAAAGGAATTGCGACCATTTGATAACATTTGTGAATCTCTTTCAACAGTTACAGAAGCACAGAGATGAAGATCTCTCCAGTCTGGTTAAAGTGAGTTGCCTTCCTCTATTACTCAATCAAAACAAACTGGTAGGAGCAGAATGTGAGAGTGATGTACTGATGCGTGACTGTGCCCAGCGCCAGGAACATTTTGCCACAACAGTCCTCCTTTTTAATGCAGATGCCAAAACACTTTTAAAGTCTGTTGTGTTTAGCTGGAGAACTTCCAGTTTCTATGGGGAGCAGACAGTCCTTGTGAAATCAGGGGGTCATTCCGAGTTGTTCGCTCGTTGCCGATTTTCGCTATATTGCGATTAGTTGCTTACTGCGCATGCGCTTAGTTATTTTACACAAAAGTTAGGTATTTTACTCGCGGCATAACGAGGATTTTTCATCGTTCTGGTGATCGTAGTGTGACAGGAAGTGGGTGTTTCTGTGCGGAAACTGGCCATTTTATGGGCGTGTGCGAAAAAACGCTGGCGTTTCTGGGAAAAACGCGGGAGTGTCTGAAGAAACGGGGGAGTGTCTGGGCGAACGCTGGGCGTGTGTGTGACGTGAAACCAGGAACGAAACTGCCTGAACTGATCGCAATGGCTGAGTAAGTCTGGAGCTACTAAGAAACTGCTAAGAAATTTCTATTCGCAATTCTGCTAATCTTTCGTTAGCAATTCTGCTATGCTAAGATACACTCCCAGAGGGCGGCGGCTTAGCGTGTGCAATGCTGCTAAAAGCAGCTAGCGAGCGAACAACTCGGAATGAGGGCCTAACTTGAATTTAATTGAATTTATTATCATTAAATATTCACGTATGAACAAACAATGAGATTTCCGTATGAGTGAGACAGAATTCACAGAATTAAATGCGGTATTCAGCTTGGTCCCCACTGATAGCTATAATCTTTTATTGATAAAGTATTGTCATAATCTTCAGCATTTTACAGTAAGAAAGATATCTGTTAAAAGTGAGAAGGTCCCAAGTCTTCCAACTTTCTAGTCCGATATTATTGTTATATTGCCCCTATAACTTTTTATTCCTTATAGGTTTTTTTTTAAATATATTTGAGTGTTTTTTGTTTTTTTCTACTTTTTGGTTTGTTTCAGTTTAGTTATAGAATCATTGATAACAGTAGTGAAAGAGTAATGAATTACAATACCACAATTACCCTTGGCACAAATCCTCTGTTTCAAAACCTGCAGCAAGTGATATTGGGGTTATTGCGAGCAGGGCTTAAAGTGGTCCTGGAGAGGTGGTGGAACTCATTTCCCACGCCCTCTACTCCCCGCCAATTAGGCTGAGCCAGGCCCGATGGTAGGGTGTTTAGTGCCCCCCTTCAAACTACATATTTGTGCCTTATCCTCCATACTGTCTAAAGGAATAGCGTACGGTGTAAAAAATGGGGTGTGGTCTCACATGGAAGGGGCAGCATGGCCACGCAATAGTACCCCCAATTCAAATTACGCCACACAGTAGCACAATCTTATTGTCATAACACTGCACGCAATGCTCCATTTCATATTACACCACAGAGTAGTGCCCTTACTCATGTTAACACACACAGTACTGCCCCATATCCACGTTATGCTACCCAGTAGTGCCCCTTATACACAGTGTCCATGGTAGCAGTGCCCCTTATACACATAATAATGCCCATAGTATCAGTGTTGCTTATACACATGCCTATGGTAGCAGTGCCCCTTATACACATGATAATGCCCACAGTATCAGTGCCGCTTATACACCTAAGGCCCACAGTATCAGTGCCGTTTATACACCTAATAATGCCCACAGTAGCAGTGCCCCTTTATACACATGATAATGCCAACAGTATCCGTGCCACTTATATGCCCACGGTAGCAGTGCCCCTAATACGTATGCCCACAGTATTAGTGCCACATATACACATAATGCCCACGGTATCAGTGCCCCTTTATACACATTACATTGCCCACAGTATCTGTGCCGCTTATACATATGCCCACGGTAGCAGTGCCCCTAATACATATGCCCACAATATTAGTGCCGCATATACACATAATAGTGCCCCTTTATACACATTATATTGCCCACAGTATCTGTGCCGCTTATACATATGCTCACGGTAACAGTGCCCCTAATACATATGCCCACAATATTAGTGCCGCATATACACATAATAATGCCAATAGTAGCAGTGCCCCGTTATACACTTGATATTGCCCACAGTATCTGTGCCGCTTATACATATGTCCATGGTAGCAGTGCCCCTAATACATATGCCCACAGTATTAGTGCCACATATACACATGCCCATGGTAGCAGTGCCCCTAATACACATGCCCACAGTATCAGTACCGCTTATACACATAAATGCACACACACAAACGCTGAGTGCCCCCATCCCACACACTGCCACACACTCACAACCAAACATAGTGCCTGCTCTACCTGGCTGTTCTGGAGATTGGAGTGACTGAGTGAGTACTCTCCACTCCAGAACACAACTCCGCACACTTACTTAAATTGTCTGGTTTAACGTCCAGTCAGATCCTTCCAATGCTTCCGCTATGTACGGCAGAGCCTGGCCAGGAGAGACATGCACATGATTACGTCACTGCGCTGTCTCAGTCCCGCCTCCACTGCCATTAGAGGGGGACTGGGGGAGGCAGGCTCAGTTATTCAATGCAGGTGCTCAGCGTGGCAGCCGGATGGAAGCCGGACAGGCTCATTCATGTGTGAGGTGGATGGCGGAGGCGGGCGCGTTTCACCTCCAATTACAAGTGACTGAATGCAGTTCCGCCCCGTTTCGCCCCACTTTAACCCCTGTTTGCGAGTACCCCAAAGTGACATAAAACAACAAAATGCAAATGATGATAATCGCTGTGCTTGGTCTAAGTTGATTCATTTCATTGAGTAATATAAAAAATAATAAATCTACCTGCTGTTTGATAACAAAAAATTAGGATGCTTCTAAATTAAATACATTTAATAAAACATAATAAACATGCAGTATAAGACAATGATAAAAATGTGCGCATATATATATATATATATATATATATATATATATATACATAAAATCATATACTTATTGTGCAGTTTTAAATTAATTTTATAGGGGCGCCAACATTTTTCATGTCAACATTTATTTTTAATTAACTGATTCAATTCTTCATCTTATACCAATGGCAGTGCTTATCACTTTTTGCATTATAGGGAGTAATGGATGATTTCTGGTTTTCTGATATAGAACTTTCATTTATGGGAAATGTAATGCATGCAATTAGTGCCTGGCATTGTGTACCCAAACAGTATACTATCTTCTGCTCAGTCATGCCTGCCACATCACTATGGGGCAAATGTACTAAACCTTGGAGGGAGAGAAAGTACCAGCCAATCAGCCTCTGTAACATGGATGTTAGGAGCTTATTGGCTGGTACTTTATCTATCTTTACCTTATCACTCTCCGAGGCTTAGTACATCTCCCCTTATATATTTTAGAGGCACTGTGTATTAAGTGTGATACGGCTGTAGAGTAAAAATGTATGTCCTATTTCTGAATGTCATGCAGGATGATGATGTTATCCCTTGGTATACCAGTATGGACGGCAGGGAAACCCCGGTGCCGATGGAGGAAGAGGAGGAGCCTCTCCTGGATATGGAGATGCTTATGGCGGAGTTCAGTGACACTTTATTTTCTACTATTTATTCACATCAGCACAACCCAAAAGAAATTGGTAAGTGTTTCCCATTATGCTGAACAGCATTTGTTAGCCCTCCAATTGGGGGCACTTGTGATATATTAGGACATATAAGATACAGGAAGAGCATGAACACTTCAAGTCTGTAACCCATGACTGCCAGGAGCACCTTCAATTACTTACAGTGCCTCGGCAGTCCGGCCGCTTCTCTGTTGTGCTTAGTTGTCTTTAGTTTTATTTTTAGTTCAACTTTATTTTTGTATTTTCTCCCTGCTCTGGACCGAGGCCTCTGCCACACACTGTGCACTGGAGGATGTGGGTACACCACATCGTGGTGTACCTATCCCTTAGCTGCTTTGAGACATCTTACAGATCAGTCTCTAGTTCCCCAAGTTTGGTTGGTCTGGAGCCCTTGGGTTCTGGAAGAGCTGGCCTTGCCTCGTGTGTGCTGTAGCTGGAGAGCCTAATGACTCTGCAATTATCTTTGAATGTCACGGCTACTACGTATCTACCAGTGTCTTTTGAATGAGTTAGGATCTGATGCTTCATCCCATGGTAGGGGGCAAAATGAGCAATTCAGGCTTAGGGGTCCCCTGTGAGACATTCCAGAGGGTCGCAATGCTTCTTTAAGTGTGCGGTGAAGCTTCCGGATTAACTTTCTAATGTAACCATTTTGAATTTCATGAAGGACAATCAGGGCCGACAACAGAAATTGTGGGGCCCGTTACACTGATATCTCTGTGGGCCCCCCACCCCCCTTGACCCGAGACCCACACATCCCTCCCTGCAAACCTAACCCTCCCCTACAGCCTAACCCTAACCCTCCCGGGCATACTTACGTTCAGAATTACGACAGCTGGGATGCCAGCGCCGGCATTCTGACTGCTGCAATCCCAAACGCCGGGATCACAAGTACATTCTGTGGGAAACAGTCCATATTTATACAGCTCCTTTTAGAAGCCAAAATGGTAAATTAATACAGTCCAGGCGCTTGAAAGCTGCCACCATAAAAAAGGTGGTAGTCAGACCCACAATATATAAAAACAGAGAGATGGTGTGCTGATAAATGATTTCTTGACTGGATAGAATAATATTAAAAGAATTATACAGGTATGTTTAATATACAAAACATTGTAAAAACATCAATGGCATTAATCAATAAAATAAATCCCACATAACACACCCTGGATAAGCAGTGTCTTACGCAATTTCGTACAGCGTTCATAGAGGAGTGTCCATTCCTATGACTGCCACTTATTAGAAAGGAGGTTTAGCAGTTCATGGAAATGTATTTCTGTATGAATAGCACAAGTCCAGTAGCCTTATGGCAATCATAGGAATGGACACTCCTCTACTAATGCTGTCCGAAATTGCATAAGACACTGCCTATCCGGGGTGTGTTATGTGGGTTTTATTTTAGTGATTAGAGAGCGCACACTTGGCAATATACACAGGCGCCCGCCGCTATCCAGACCAGGCTCCGAGTCCCCACAAGCTGACAGCCTGCCTGAGGTTTTATTCCTCAGTCTGTCTGCACGCTGGCCGGCCTTGCGGTCTCTATAGCCGCACTGCAGTCCCGCTTCTGCTCGGTGGCTCCTCACAGAGCAGAGATGCCAGAGACACAGGGCGGGCGGGAGGAGAGAAGGGGAGGACGCAGCGGCTTCGTGCTTAGCTGGGCACGACGTCACTGCACATCAAGAGTTCCGGACAGCTGACCTGTGGGGCTGGGTGCAGTGGGGGGTTACCACAGGGGAGGGCCGCAGCCTGTACGAGCAACCTATTTACAATTACATGTATCCATCCATGCTACAGCCGCCGCACACCCGCAGCAGGACCTTGGGGCCCCTCACAATGTCGTGCTTGGGATGGGTGTCCCCTTTGACACCCCCCTTCCCCTCCCCTGTCGCCGGGCCTGAGGACAATAGTTCTCTCTTGCAGGTGAATGCCCTAAAACCTTGGTGAACCAGGTTTCTGTTTCTCTCCTGAGGTGGCTCAAGGGTTAGTCCTGCCAGTGTTAGCCCCCCATCTTATGAGGGACTCGGCGGATAGGTTTGAGCGGCCCTTCAGTTTCCAAGAATACAGACAGTCTGCAAGATGGGTAACAGTACCATCAAAGATCTCCTGTGGTGAGATTCCCAGCTTCTCTTCCAGGATCAGTGGATCTATTTGACCACAGACGTTTGGGTTAGAGGCATCCGTAACAGGGGATATTTTATAGTTCTTCTGTGTGCTTTTCTCAGTTTGTTTTTTTTTTGTTTTTTTTTTATACAGTGCTTTCTGAAGACTAGGTAAAGTGTTCAGTCTTTACTCTCCATGGGGGTTATCGTTCCAGTTCTTGATGGACAAAGTAGGTTAGGATCACACTCGTATCTCTTTCTAGAGTAGAAACCTAAGGAGTCTTTTTTTTTTTTTTTTTTTTTTAATCTCATTCTGAATTTGAAGTCCTTGAATGCCCAGCTCAGGATGGACCATTTCATGTAGTGTATGAGGCATGTCATTCACAGCATGGAGCATAGTGAGTTCATGGTTTCTATATGGACAGCACAGAATCACATTTGCTCATCCCCCAATGGGAGGGACACAGAGCCTTCCCCACTTTGCCATTCAGAGACATTTACCAATTCAGGGCATTTCCATTTGGTCTAAATGGCAGTTCTTTTACGGTCAAGGGCGGTGTTGATCATTCTCTGTGTGGACGATTTTTTAATCTAGACCAGTTACCCATCTTTGTTCCAAACTCATGTATTGGATTGAAGGTTCTGGAAAGTCAAATTGCTGCAGGCTAGCTTGTAGTGACTTGTTATCAATGTCTTGAAGCAAAGCAGACATCTCTTTGTGAAAAGGTATTAATAACCCAGTCCAACAATGCCACAGTAGGTGCATTCATCAATTTGGGGTCCCCGGTAGTCCTGTGCTCATAAGAGGGATCAGCCAGTTTTTATGTTGGATGAAGAGAAATGTTCCCAATCAGGCTTGGCTGGTTTAAACCAAATGTTTTTTGTTTTTTTATAAAAACCACTCTTTCTCTTTTTTTTTTGCATACACACTGAGCGCTTTTCCCCTCTGCCCAGCGATGTCAGTGGGGGTGAACGGCTTTCCATAGCGGGACGCTATGGAAAGCTGTTCACCCCACTGTTCATCTACTGCTAATACCAGCTGATGAACGCCGGCCGTCGGCATTGAAGCTTCAGCGCTCATCGCTGGGGCATACACACTTGGCGGTTTTGAACTGAAAGCAGCTCAAAACACCAAAAATGAGCTGCTTTCAGCTCAAAATCGCCCAGTGTGTATGGGCCTTAAAGTATTCTTCAGTCTTGTGGAGTTTGTTTCTCAGTAGTTCAGAAAGCTGAGGAGTATATAACATGTTATGTTATTATTTATATTATCTCCATGTGGTTAGTCTGACCTTCCTCAGCTGGAACACTAGGCCCTGCTACTTGCTACTCTTTTCCTAACACTATTTATTTATTTATTTATTTATTTATTTTGAACAGGCAAATCAGCTCTTTAATATACAGTAAGGTATAGGCACCAATGAAAGATCAGCAAGGATAGTAAGTTATTAAAGATAAACACTTGTACGATGTCACCAAGTCATGACCTTTCACAAATCCTGTCTATGATAAGGGAGAGAAATTGATGATTATTAAAATATGTCAAACTTTTAGTATAATGTCCCTTTTACACTCATGAATGTATGTCCTGCATTATTACAGCACATGCAGGGAATGCAGATATGATCCAACCAGAGCTTTTTCCTCTGCAGCCCAACCTGGATTTAATGGACACTTTTGAATCCTTTCCAGGTGAGTTGACCCTTTAGTAAGTATAATACTAATGGCTGAATAACCATGCCTGGGCTATGGTCTGTGTGTAAGGGTAATATCTCTTGTTGTTGGTATGGGAAACCGATAAAGAATTAGGAGTGAGTTTCTTGGTGTGATGTACTGAGGCCTAAAGCTGTACATACACTAGACAATTATCTGGCAGATAATCTGCCAGATCTGACTGTTCGGAATGAATATCTGGTAATGGATGAGAGCAACTGACAACCATTTGCTCCCAAACAGTGGAAAATGGGCCAAAACTATTGTTAATACAAATTGGTTAAATTTATAATTTGACCAATTTTTCTGAAATATAGTTTTTGTTAATTTTCCGGTGTTTGGGAGCAAATGGTTGATTGTCATTTGCGTTCATCCATTACCAGATTTTCATTCCAACCAGTCAGATCTGGCAGATTATCTGCCAGATAATTGTATGGTATACGTCTTATTGTGCCCATACACTTATGAGATAATCGGTGCTATCCTTCGATTTCGACCACATCTGTGAGAGAAATCGAAGGATTGTATGCACATTTTAGGTACCTTGAGACGCGATGCGCGGGCACGCCGGTCGAATATCGCGTCTCAAGATATGTGCTGCACGTAATAATTCTCGCATCGCAGTGCGGTCGCATGTGGTTTTAAACTTACATGAGATATATCGCACTGCGATGTGCGATGGGCACCCGCCAGAGGCCGCTCCCACTCGGCGGTGACGTGCCCATCACGTGATTACCATGCGATCTATCGCATGATCACATGGTAACCACTTTGGCAGTTTAGGTGTGATTTGATCGCACCTGAACTGCCGGTGCGATGCCCCGCGATGTCACGTTGCGTGGCATCGCACAAGTGTATGGCCAGCATTACGTCTGGTGACATGCAGCATTTTAAATGCATCCTCTTCACACACAAGCATCTCCCATTTAATGTTCTATATTGTCACATTTGCTTTTTAGTTCTGGGTAGGAGAAAATGCAGAAAGATATTTGCAAAAAGAAGAAAAAAAATCAGGACACGGAGCTGGAGTAACTGTACAGTACATTAAAGGCGCAGAGTGGTTTGTGGCATATGTTTTCATGAAGTTAAAAAAAGACTGCGCCTAAAAATAAAACTGGTTTGTCTACCCATGACTAATGCTAATATTCTAAATATGTAGTTGCATATCACCGTAGTGGCTTGTATAGGAGTTTCACAGAATGATCGTGTTTATTGCAGCAGTGTAATTATTGGGCGATGATGCAAGATGTTGTGACCCAGCAACTAAGTGTTACTTCAGTGCTTCCCAAACTCTACTCAAGGCAGCCTAACAGTTCAAGTCTTCAGGATATCCAGAGGGGCGGATCCAGAAAAAAATTACAGCGGGGGGCACCGTGATTGGGGGAGCTTGTTTGTGGGGTGTGGCTAGGTGTGGAAGTGGGGGATGTGGCTTCTGAATTATAAGGCAGGTGTCTTTAATATAGGTGAGGTGTTCTCTTCTGTAATCCTGTATGTAGTACTAAATAATTGATTTTTGTTATTTTTATTATTTATTTTTTTACAGATTTATTCTCTTCAAAAAGTCTGTCATCTAATTTATTTAGTTCTGCCTCTACTGTACCTGCCGTCCCGCTGGCTGACCCTGCTTTGCGTTCCTGTAATCAGACATTGGCGGTAAGATGCACATTTTTTCTGTTGAACTAATCCATAGGTCAGTGTTTTATGGGTCTACAAGCTTGAGAACTTCTGGGTCCATGAATGTGAGGCTCACTGTCAATGAATGATGATTCTCCCAGAACATTAATCTTTTGAGAACGGATTAAGACATAACACACAGAGTGAAAGTCGGATCCTGTGGCATTTCTATTTGGGCCTAAAACCATCAATCTGGTTAGAGGATGAAGAATTTGATGGCATTGTTTTTCGAGACTGCCTCCTAATATCTGATTTTTTAAATTGCGTATTTTTTATTGAAAGTTTTAAATGAACATCCCAAAAAGAATAATATGAAATAAATAAAAAATAGAAATAAAAAAAAGTATGCATATAAAACAAACAATACCGGCAGGTATAGTAAAGTATGCAGGATGCAATCAGAAGTACGGTCAGACAGGAGACACAGAATACAATTGCAGTACAGGTCTAATAGTACAGGATATACAATACGCTCCACATTATAGCAATAAGCAGTAAGAGTAAGAGCCCACAGGCGCCATGTGAGCTCACACATTGAGGATAAACTGATAAAATAAAATAAAAAAAAGACTGCCCCATGAGGCATAGAAAAATACAAATATATTGGCACTGCAAACTATAGATAAAACACCTGCCTGAGTATACAGAAGAAAAAAAAAAATAAGAAATAATTAAAATCCTAAGACCTCTGCTGCTCATAGAGATAAAACAAAAATCCCTACAATACAGAACAAAAAACAAAAACCCCCCAAAACAAACCACCTCAAAACCCCCCCACCCTGTATAGCCTATCCCCAACCTAGGTATACCTGGTAGAAAGGGAGCAGAGTTATACACACAGGAGCTCGGCTCATCCAAAGAACACAGGCGTGTGAGTCCAGCAAATGTGTTCTAGAGGTGAGAGGGAGCCAGGCATACAGTGCTCTTCCCTGCACTACGGTTATAGTTAAAGCTCTGTCCCAAATTCACAGGGAGTGTTGTCTCTGTAATACTATGTGCTCAGTAATATCCGCACCAGGGGAGAAGGGGACAAGCAGTGGAATGTGTGCTGTGTATAATACAAGCTCACCAGCCCTGAGCACACTGGCCCCAGCAGCTGAGTGAGGGCAGAGCTTGCAGCAGGAGCACCAGCCACACTGAGAGCAGAGTCTGCCTCAGGATCCAGTCACAGACTTCACCAGCCAGTAAGTTAGGACTCTTGGCACAGAGGATCCCCAAATTCACACTGCAGAAGCAGAGGGGGGTACTGCAGTCTTGCAGAAATTTTCAGCCACAGAACACCAGGGAAAGAGGAGATAGATCAGGATATTAGCAGGAGCTCTGGCAGGAAGCTGCCTACGCCATGCTGTGTCAAGCCACGCCCCCTAATATCTGATTTTAGTTAGTTTGCCTTCCCTTCATCCATGTGATAAAAGTAGGAATGTTTATGGCAATTTGTTTAATATTTGTAGAAAAGCATTTCCTGTGTGGTATATTTATTATGTATACCAAATGGGTAGTAATGCTCTTTATTGTGTGTTTTTTAGGTACAGTAACTGTTAGTAATTTTAATAAATGAAAAGTGATGATGTTGCCCATAGCAACCAATCAGTTTCTGTCTATCATTTTTTTGCATCCTAGAAAATGATAGTCAGAATCTGATTGGTTGCTATGAGCAACATCAACACTTTTTTTTTTTTTTTTTAAGTTAATTTTCCACTAAGTATATTTATTTCAATTAGAAGAGTACTATACTGATTAGTTTCATTCTGGCCTCAGCAGCTATATACCTTGGCGAGTGTTTATAGTGGGCAGTTACTTTTTGCGTCTTTACCTTACACACAAACAGCTGTCCTCCGGTAACTAAAAACATTTTTGTTCATCACTGTCAAATAGCTTCAGGATGGAGGTGTGATCACAAAGACCAAAAGCAGTGATTGCGGCTTCTCATTGGTCCTATTACTTACACTCACCTGCAAAGCTCCACTCCTTCTTTTGATGGTGGTAAAGGTTTATTAGGAAACTCTTGCCATGTAGATTTCATATGTATTTTTGACAAATCTTTTCGCTCTTACATATAGCTATGTCTTTACGCAATGTGCTCAATGTTGCTGCCTCTCATGCATATCTCCTGTTGATTTTTTTCCAGCCAATTTTGCCAACAAGCAACCTTGCACCTGTGAATCTTGATGAAGAGTTAATCCCATCCCCCGGTCCTCCCTCCATCCTCCCACGAGTACGAGAAGTGAGAAGAGAGAGAGCTTCCAGTGTGGGCAGCATCTCTGCTGCTCATGGACCAGTCAAGTTTAACTCAGAAACTTCTATAAGCAGCCAGCATGGTTTTAGCGCCATTTTCCCCCCTCCAGTGACGATCTTCCATACCCCTTCTGCTCCACCGACCGTGCCTCCAAATGCCTGCCTGGCACCCCAGACTTCCTTTGTTAGCACGGACACAAATAAATTCCCAATTTGTAATGCCTCCGTTATCACGCACACAGCCTCTGCCACCCTTACCCATAATCCTTCTGCAACTACCTTCAGCCAGAGCCAGAACCTCATTTTAACTACACAACAACAAGTGCCTTGCAACATTTCACTGCAAACTGCCGGGGTCACTCAACAAAATGCCCCTCGGCCCCACACATACTTTGCACTCTCCAGCTCTGGAGCCAAGCAGAAAAAACAGCCTAAAAAAATTGTGCCTGGTCCCCAGCCAGAGACACTATCTTTGCTTTTTACACCTGGTAAGCCTTTATTATTTGTTTACAGTCAGGAGGAGATTTCTGGGAATCTGTGCTTAAGCTGCAAAGTAAAATAGGTTCGGCTTTGTTTGTGAAATAGTCAAATTGGATAACTATTGTCCATATAACTGTGCAATTTGACACTAAAACACTACGTTCTAAGCATACTGGCGTTGTTTTACAAGGTGCTGTGCTGATTTCCATCAGTTTCATAACTGGTACTGGAAAGAAGGTGAAGAGTTAAGTATAGTGTGTGATGAGAGCAAATAAAACAGTAGCGATGCTTCCTCTGATTGGTTTTTGTTTGTTTTTTTGGGGGGGGGTTTACGTAGTAAACTTGATAATGCTTATAGCATGCACAGAAGCCACTAACAGGGCAATTTAGATTTCTGAATGATGAGCGCACTGAACTATAGAACTATACCATTGCTGTCATCAAATCTAGTAAGAATGATATCACAGTGGCAGCAAAGCTCCCAGATCCTCTGATTCAGTTTCAGTATAGCATATGATGTGCTTAAACGTAACGGCTCCACCGCAAATTATTTCTTTTTTTCTTTTTTTTTCTTTTTAAATGTTGGAAATTTATATAGAGGGGATATATTTATTTTTTTTAGACTTTTTTCCCCCCCTTTGTTTTGTTATTCTTCTTTTGCTATAATTTTTTTAAAATATTTTTTCTGTATGTATTTTCTTTGTTTTTATCTTTTTTTTCTTTATTTCTTTGTGGGTGTAGATCAAAGCTGCTCTTAGACTATTATATCAATAATTTACAGATCAGACATTAAATCATTGGGAACATGCCATTTAAAGAAATTTTAAATTTTATTTTGGGATCTCCACAAATCTTCAATGATGGCTGGAAATTATAAGGTTGAACAGGTGGTGAATACAGGGACACCTAGTGGTAGATGTCAGTTATGACTATGGTGGTGTAATCGAAACAGAGAAAAAAAGATTTATTTATTTTTGTTCCCTTTGCACCACCAGTCGCACGGAGCTTCTAAAGCAATGGGATGAAAAGCATCCAATTTCTCATCATTTTACATAAAATGGATACTCACTATAGGATTATCTGTCCATTCTTTCTGTACAATCTGGTAATGTATGGCAGCACATGACAATCAACCATTTGCTCCCAAAAGCTGGAAAATGGGCAAAAATGGTTGTTTGAATGATTTGAATTTAATCCGTTTGTCTGAACGTCCACTTTTTGTCTGTTTTCCAGTGTTTGGGATCAGATAGTCAATTGTCATTTGCTCCCATACATTACCAGATTTTCAATCGAACCAGAGAGATTGGATTGATAATTCTGTAGTGTGATTTCTGACCATAATTGCCACTTGGAGTTGGTCCTCAATCAGGTTGATTATAAATAAATGTCTAGTGAGACTAAAGATAGTTATGAAGTCTTGTATCATTAAATTGGGTTTTACTACAATTGAATAAAAGGAGCAAAAGCTGCAATTTAGGTGAAAACAGTAGAGGAATTCTTCTGTCTTTTCTTATAGAGCTCCCATTGTGGTCCATCTGTTACTTAATGTAATGGAGCCTGGGATTTGCATACATTAATAGCACAGGCATATTTTCTTCAATCCTATCAATTTAAAGCACTTAAATGACAAACAGCAAATGCATATCTTAATATGGCAAACTTGGATATGGTACAATATAAATAAGTGTATTATAGATTGAATTGATATGGACTGTTAAGACCTTATGGGGGGTATTCAATTAGTGCAGTTTTTTCGGGCAGTCGAAAAAATGGCCCTCCGCTTGTTTTTACGTCCAATTTATATTAGACCCATTCAATGCCCGTGCCGGTTTTTTAGACTGGTCGAAAAATCCGGCACTGGCGAAAACCACATGTATTGGCTAATTCACCGCTGATACACATGTTTTGGCAAATACGTGGGCGTTTATGCCGCAATTTTTGCCCATGCCGATTCGACAAAAAAAAAGTGAAACGGCATGGTTGAAAATGGATTAAAAAACTGGCGAAAATGCCCGCAATTGAATACCCTGGGTCGAATTAGTGACTGCTTGAAAAAACAGCACTCAATTAAATACCCCCCCTAAGTCTTACAATTTTCCTCAATAAGTTCTATAGTGTAGGTGTGTTTTAGGTATATAGTTTAGACATGATATCTGTCTAGTTAGTAGTGGAACAACTTCTGCATTTTGCTATTTTATATATAAATTTTACTCCCAGTAGAGTGTGTGTGTGTGTGTATATATACTGTATACGGTGTGTATGTGTATATAGAATATTATATTTCTCTATCGTCCTAAGTGGATGCTGGGGTTCCTGAAAGGACCATGGGGAATAGCGGCTCCGCAGGAGACAGGGCACAAAAAAGTAAAGCTTTACTAGGTCAGGTGGTGTGCACTGGCTCCTCCCCCTATGACCCTCCTCCAGACTCCAGTTAGATTTTGTGCCCGAACGAGAAGGGTGCAATCTAGGTGGCTCTCCTAAAGAGCTGCTTAGAGAAAGTTTAGTTTAGGTTTTTTTTTCTTTACAGTGAGTCCTGCTGGCAACAGGATCACTGCAACGTGGGACTTAGGGGGAAAGTAGTAAACTCACCTGCATGCAGAGTGGATTTGCTGCTTGGCTACTGGACACCATTAGCTCCAGAGGGATCGAACACAGGCCCAGCCGTGGAGTCCGGTCCCGGAGCCGCGCCGCCGACCCCCTTGCAGATGCTGAAGCGTGAAGAGGTCCGGAAACCGGCGGCTGAAGACTCCTCAGTCTTCATAAGGTAGCGCACAGCACTGCAGCTGTGCGCCATTTTCCTCTCAGCACACTTCACTGGGCAGTCACTGAGGGTGCAGAGCGCTGGGGGGGGGCGCTCTGAGAGGCAAATATAAACCTTATACAAGGCTAAAAATACCTCACATATAGCCCATAGGGGCTATATGGAGATATTTAACCCCTGCCTGACTGGAAAAATAGCGGGAGAAGAACCCGCCGAAAAAGGGGCGGGGCCTATCTCCTCAGCACACGGCGCCATTTTCTGTCACAGCTCCGCTGGTCAGAACGGCTCCCAGGTCTCTCCCCTGCACTGCACTACAGAAACAGGGTAAAACAGAGAGGGGGGGCACATTAATGGCTATATATATATATATATTAAAGCAGCTATAAGGGAGCACTTAATATAAGGATATCCCTTGTATATATAGCGCTTTGTGGTGTGTGCTGGCAGACTCTCCCTCTGTCTCCCCAAAAGGGCTAGTGAGTCCTGTCTTCATTAGAGCATTCCCTGTGAGTTTGCGGTGTGTGTCGGTACGTGGTGTCGACATGTATGAGGACGATATTGGTGTGGAGGCGGAGCAATTGCCAAATATGCAGATGTCACCCCCCAGGGGGTCGACACCAGAATGGATGCCTTTATTTGTGGAATTACGTGATGGTTTATCTTCCCTTAAACAGTCAGTTGAGGACATGAGGCGGCCGGACAATCAATTAATGCCTGTCCAGGCGCCTCAAACACCGTCAGGGGCTGTAAAACGCCCTTTGCCTCAGTCGGTCGACACAGACCCAGACAGGGGCACTGATTCCAGTGACGACGGTAGAAATTCAAACGTATTTTCCAGTAGGGCCACACGTTATATGATTTTGGCAATGAAGGAGACGTTACATTTAGCTGATACTACAGATACCGTAAAACAGGGTATTATGTATGGTGTGAAAAAACTACAAACAGTTTTTCCTGAATCAGAAGAATTAAATGACGTGTGTGATGAAGCGTGGGTTGCTCCTGATAAAAAGTTGATAATTTCAAAAAAGTTATTGGCATTATACCCTTTCCCGCCAGATTTTAGGGCGCGCTGGGAAACACCCCCTAAGGTGGACAAGGCGCTCACACGCTTATCCAAACAAGTGGCGTTACCCTCTCCTGAGACGGCCGCACTTAAGGATCCATCAGATAGAAAGATGGAAGTTATTCAAAAGAATATATACACACATGCAGGTGTTATACTACGACCAGCTATAGCAACTGCCTGGATGTGCAGTGCTGGAGTAGTTTGGTCAGAATCCCTGATTGAAAATATTGATACCCTAGATAGGGACAATGTTTTACTGTCGTTAGAACAAATAAAGGATGCATTTATCTATATGCGTGATGCACAGAGGGATATTTGCACACTGGCATCTCGGATGAGTGCTATGTCCATTTCAGCCAGAAGAGCCTTATGGACACGACAGTGGACAGGCGATGCGGATTCAAAACGTCACATGGAGGTTTTGCCGTATAAAGGGGAGGAGTTATTTGGAGTTGGTCTATCAGACTTGGTGGCCACGGCTACTGCCGGGAAATCCACTTTTTTACCTCAAGTCACTCCCCAACAGAGAAAGGCACCGACCTTTCAACCGCAGCCTTTTCGCTCCTACAAAAATAAGAGAGCAAAGGGCTTGTCGTACCTGCCACGAGGCAGAGGAAGAGGGAAGAGACACCAACAGGCAGCTCCTTCCCAGGAACAGAAGCCCTCCCCGGCTCCTGCAAAAACCTCAGCATGACGCTGGGGCCTCTCAAGCGGACTCGGGGACAGTGGGGGGCCGTCTCAAAAATTACAGCGCGCAGTGGGCTCACTCGCAGGTAGACCCCTGGATCCTGCAGATAATATCTCAGGGGTACAGGTTGGAATTAGAGACGGATCCTCCTCATCGTTTCCTGAAGTCTGCCTTACCAACCGTCTCTTCCGAAAGGGAGAGGGTGTTGGAAGCCATTCACAAGCTGTACGCTCAGCAGGTGATAGTCAAAGTACCCCTATTACAACAAGGAAAGGGGTATTATTCCACTCTATTTGTGGTACCGAAGCCGGATGGCTCGGTAAGGCCTATTCTAAATCTGAAGTCCTTGAACCTCTACATAAAAAAGTTCAAGTTCAAGATGGAGTCACTCAGAGCAGTGATAGCGAACCTGGAAGAAGGGGACTTTATGGTATCCTTGGACATCAAGGATGCGTATCTACACGTTCCGATTTACCCCGCACACCAGGGGTACCTCAGGTTCATTGTTCAAAACTGTCACTATCAGTTTCAGACGCTGCCGTTCGGATTGTCCACGGCGCCTCGGGTCTTTACCAAGGTAATGGCCGAGATGATGATTCTTCTTCGAAGAAAAGGCGTATTAGTTATCCCATACTTGGACGATCTCCTAATAAGGGCAAGGTCCAGAGAACAGCTGGAGACAGCTTTAGCACTATCTCAAGAGGTGCTAAGACAACACGGGTGGATTCTGAATATTCCAAAATCCCATTTAATCCCGACAACTCGTCTGCTGTTCCTAGGAATGATTCTGGACACGGTTCAGAAAAAGGTTTTCCTTCCAGAGGAAAAAGCCAAGGAGTTATCCGATCTGGTCAGGAACCTCCTAAAACCAGGAAAAGTGTCAGTACATCAATGCACAAGAGTCCTGGGAAAAATGGTGGCTTCTTACGAAGCAATTCCATTCGGCAGATTCCATGCAAGAATATTCCAAAGGGATCTGTTGGACAAATGGTCAGGGTCGCATCTGCAGATGCACCTGCGAATAACCCTGTCACCAAAGACAAGGGTGTCACTTCTGTGGTGGTTGCAGAAGGCTCACCTATTAGAAGGCCGCAGATTCGGCATTCAGGATTGGATCCTGGTGACCACGGACGCCAGCCTGAGAGGCTGGGGAGCAGTCACACAAGGAAGAAACTTCCAGGGAGTATGGACGAGTCTGGAAAAGTCTCTTCACATAAACATTCTGGAACTAAGAGCAATCTACAATGCTCTAAGCCAGGCGGAACTTCTCCTGCAAGGAAAGCCGGTGTTGATTCAGTCGGACAACATCACGGCGGTCGCCCATGTAAACAGGCAGGGCGGCACAAGAAGCAGGAGTGCAATGGCAGAAGCTGCCAAGATTCTTCGCTGGGCGGAGAATCACGTGATAGCACTGTCAGCAGTGTTCATCCCGGGCGTGGACAACTGGGAAGCAGACTTCCTCAGCAGACACGATCTTCATCCGGGAGAGTGGGGTCTACATCCAGAAGTCTTCAACATGTTAATAGACCGTTGGGAAAGACCAATTGTAGACATGATGGCGTCTCGCCTCAACAAGAAACTGGACAAATATTGCGCCAGGTCAAGAGATCCACAGGCAATAGCTGTGGACGCACTGGTAACTCCTTGGGTGTACCAGTCAGTGTATGTGTTTCCTCCTCTGCCGCTCATACCAAAGGTATTGAAGATCATACGGCAAAGAAGAGTAAGAACAATACTAGTGGTTCCGGATTGGCCGAGAAGGACTTGGTATCCGGAACTTCAAGAGATGCTCACGGACGAACCGTGGCCTCTACCTCTGAGAAGGGACCTGCTACAGCAGGGTCCCTGTCTTTTTCAAGACTTACCGCGGCTGCGTTTGACGGCATGGCGGTTGAACGCCAGATCCTAAAAGGGAAAGGCATTCCAGAAGAAGTCATTCCTACCTTGATTAAGGCACGGAAGGAAGTCACCGTGAAACATTATCACCGCATTTGGCGAAAATATGTAGCGTGGTGCGAGGATCGGAGGGTTCCGACGGAGGAATTCCAACTGGGTCGTTTCCTACATTTCCTGCAATCAGGATTATCTATGGGTCTCAAATTGGGATCCATTAAGGTTCAAATTTCGGCCCTGTCAATATTCTTCCAAAAAGAATTGGCCTCTGTCCCTGAGGTCCAGACTTTTGTCAAGGGAGTACTGCATATACAGCCTCCTGTGGTGCCTCCGGTGGCACCGTGGGATCTAAATGTAGTTTTAGATTTCCTCAAATCCCATTGGTTTGAACCATTGAAAAAGGTGGATTTGAAATATCTCACATTGAAAGTGACTATGTTACTAGCCCTGGCCTCTGCCAGGAGAGTATCTGAATTGGCGGCTTTATCTTATAAAAGTCCTTATCTAATCTTCCATTCGGATAGGGCAGAACTGCGGACTCGTCCGCATTTTCTCCCTAAAGTGGTATCAGCATTTCATCTGAACCAACCTATTGTGGTGCCTGCGGCCACTAGCGACTTGGAGGACTCCAAGTTGTTGGACGTTGTCAGAGCCTTAAAAATATACATTTCAAGGACGGCTGGAGTCAGAAAATCTGACTCGCTGTTTATATTGTATGCACCCAACAAGTTGGGCGCACCTGCTTCTAAGCAGTCGATTGCTCGTTGGATTTGTAACACAATTCAACTTGCACATTCTGTGGCAGGCCTGCCACAGCCTAAAACTGTAAAAGCCCACTCCACAAGGAAGGTGGGCTCATCTTGGGCGGCTGCCCGAGGGGTCTCGGCATTACAACTCTGCCGAGCAGCTACGTGGTCGGGGGAGAACACGTTTGTAAAATTTTACAAATTTGATACCCTGGCAAAGGAGGACCTGGAGTTCTCTCATTCGGTGCTGCAGAGTCATCCGCACTCTCCCGCCCGTTTGGGAGCTTTGGTATAATCCCCATGGTCCTTTCAGGAACCCCAGCATCCACTTAGGACGATAGAGAAAATAAGAATTTACTTACCGATAATTCTATTTCTCGGAGTCCGTAGTGGATGCTGGGCGCCCATCCCAAGTGCGGATTATCTGCAATACTTGTACATAGTTATTGTTAACTAATTCGGGTTATTGTTAAGGAGCCATCTTTAAGAGGCCCTTTCTGTTGTCATACTGTTAACTGGGTTTAGATCACAAGTTGTACGGTGTGATTGGTGTGGCTGGTATGAGTCTTACCCGGGATTCAAAATGCCTCCCTTATTGTGTATGCTCGTCCGGGCACAGTACCTAACTGGAGTCTGGAGGAGGGTCATAGGGGGAGGAGCCAGTGCACACCACCTGACCTAGTAAAGCTTTACTTTTTTGTGCCCTGTCTCCTGCGGAGCCGCTATTCCCCATGGTCCTTTCAGGAACCCCAGCATCCACTACGGACTCCGAGAAATAGAATTATCGGTAAGTAAATTCTTATTATATATATATATATATATATATATATATATATATATATATATATATGTTAATAGTTTACTTGGTTCTGTGGAAATCAAAGATTTAAGGTGAATTTCTATTTATTTATGTTTTCATAACTGCAGACTCCCTCCTCATGCATATATATCTCATTAGTAGGCTCCTTTATTTATTTTGATATATACATTTGTGTGCGTTCATTGTGTATTCTATTTACCAGTTTGCGTAAGTAAGTAAGGGGGTGTTGCTGGAATCCTTTCATGTGCTACTGTATGCCGCACTGACATATGAGAGCAGGCCTCAGAAACGGTATTGTAGATCCCTTTAAAGAAACCAAAGAGGTTTAAGGATTACAATAGAATGCTTCTTGTTTTAGAAAATAAGGCAGAAGCCATGACCCTTGCTAAGTGCTGGCCATCAGACATGCATTGTATAATTTACACTTACAGGGACTGTCAAACCAGCAATGATAACAGCTGCAGCATTAGGTGATAGACCCTTTGGTGATGAGGTTGTATCAGTGACCCAAGTGGTTAGTAATTTAGCTAACACCCAGGGAGGGAGGGAGTACAAGGAGAGTCTGGGAAGGAAAGGAATAAGGAATCTGGCAAGGGTAAAGAAAAGATCCAAGTGTTCACACATTGAAATCTATTGTAGAGAAAATAAACAGGACATCAAACAAATAATGGTTGGAAATGGGAAGTCCAAGGTTACCATATCTTGGAAACAAATTATAGATGAATTTTGAAGGATGCTATACAAACATTCCATACAGCCATCATTACCTTTGTTTCTCATACGTCCTAGAGGATGCTGGGGACTCCGTAAGGACCATGGGGTATAGACGGATCCGCAGGAGCCTGGGCACACTAAAAAGACTTGAACTGGGTGTGAACTGGCTCCTCCCTCTATGCCCCTCCTCCAGACCTCAGTTAGACTTTGTGCCCAGGAGTGATGGGTCACACACTAGGGGAGCTCTCCTGAGTTTCTCTAAAAGACTTTGTTAGGTTTTTTATTTTCAGGAAGACCTGCTGGCTACAGGCTCCCTGCAGCGTGGGAGTGAGGGGAGAGAAGTCAGACCTACTTCTTCTTAGTTTAAAGGCTCTGTTTCTCGGCTACTGGACACCATTAGCTCCAGAGGGTTCGATCACTTGGTGCGCCTAGCTGCTTGTTCCCGGAGCCACGCCGTCACCCCCCTCACAGAAGCCAGAAGAAAGAAGAAGGGTGAGTATGTAAAGAACAGAGGACTTCAGTGACGGCAGAAGACTTCGGTAACGGAGGTACAGCGGTCGCGCTGCGCTCCTTGCTCCCACACACCAACGCCACTCACAGGGTGCAGGGGGTGGGGGGTTGGGGGGGGGAGGGAGTGCTCTGGGCAGCATATTACTGATTTCTTATTGAGGCTGGCATAAAAGCGTTTCAGTGCCTGGGCACTGGGTCTCATTCCCCCGCCAGTATATCACAGCACGCTGCGCGCCATTGTTCCCCCGCCGCCGGCTCCCACAGGTGCAGGGCGCTGGAGGGGAGCGCCCTGGGCAGCATTTTACAGTTCGTGATCTGGGCTGTGTGAGGTTACACTGGCGGTGCCGGGGCTCCGTGTCCCGGACCCCCGCCAGCATGTTATAGCGCACTGCGCGCCATTTCTCCCCCTCCGCCGGCTCCCACATATTACAGAAATTTGTGAGGTTAAACTGGTGGTGCCGGGGCTCCGTGTCCCGGACCAACGCCAGCATGTTGTAATGCGTTACGCGCCATTTCTTCCCCGCCGCCGGCTTCCATGGGTGCAGGGCGCCGGGCGGGGGGGGGGGGGGAGGCGCCCTGGGCAGCTTATATATCTCATTCAGCTGACCACACAGGAGAGGCTGCATATCGGTGTGAAACACACTGTTAAATCTTGACAAAGACGCCGCAGAGCGTCGAAACGAGTTGATACAGTGCTATATTGATGTCCTAAACCAGTACATCCATTGAAGGGGGCATATGACATTTTATGATATCCGGATCACTTCATGTCAGTTGATTTCCATCTCTGCTCCCCATTTGGTACGGCTGGTTGTCTATTTATGTTTCATTTGTGTATTTTAATAAAAGGAGGGTTCTTTTGGCCCTAATTGGCTTCCCCCTTTCTTTTTTTTTCATTGCATACTCACCATATGAGTGATATTCATGCTCAATATACGGTGTCACAGAGGAAAAAACCCTTACGGAAAAGAAACCTTTATGTGCTTTCTATCTTCCATTTTCAAGTAAGCATACACGGAAGGATCTATTACCGTATCTTCACGGCATCACTTTGGGTGACCCTATAAGAAGGTGGACGGCTTATTTCTCTTTTGGGACCATCTTCATCACCTAGTTCTCCCTTAACACAGTGGAAAGAACTTCTATGCTCATACAGGATTACACTATTATATTTTTTTGTCTTTTTCATGAACAATATGACATCGCTGTGAGGATCGTTTAAAACAAGGGGACATTTGGAGCGCAGAAAGTGAGACTGTATTTTTCTGTTACATATTGTCTTTGTAGGTTGGTGACCTATCCATACGGTCTACTGCTGCTCCAATTCGCAGCGCCTTAGGAAGAATTTTTTCTACTAGCTTATATATCTATATGGACCAATTTATAGGTTTCTGGTGGGTCGTTTGTGGTCCGGGCACCCCATATGATAACCCCGCAATTTGATAGCAGGGGCGCGGTTAGCGCCGGTGCTCCCACACGCCGAGGGTCTGTTTGGGTGCAGGGCGCACGGGGGGGGAGCGCCCTGTGCGGCATTTGTTTCTTATGGTATATAGTGTCTTTACACTATATACGGTGCCAGACCGGCTTGTGTGTATATATATATATAATGTTTATACTATTATGAGCGGGCTTAAGCGCGCCGGGAAGGGGCGGAGCTTAGCCCTCACAGAGGAGTCAGCGCCATTTCCTCCACTCCCCAACAAGACTTACTGTATAGTAGGAAGGTGGGGGGACACAGGGTTTTTTTAATGCTATATGGGTGTCCTTTAGCATTATGTTGATAATGGTCGCACAATCCTTGTTGTAATACATCAATTCACTGTTCCCTGTTTGTACCCACTATTGGTTGGTCGACATATGTCGACAGGTGTGAGGGTTTTGTCACAAACTACTGTGGGGTAAATGTCGGCTTCGATGACGGTACTTGATTCGGAAAATTAAGTATTAGCAAATTGGTGTTTGTGTGCTTAAAACAGTAAACACGATAGGCGGGAGACAGTTGTTTGTTGATGCCCTGTCGGCATCAACGGTATTTCCTGGGTAATGATGTTATCAGGCGGTTATTGCCTTGTACCTGTGTGTGTGTGTGTGTGTGTGTGTGTGTGTATATCTGTAGAGGTATATGTGGGGGGAGTGTTATCAAAATTGTATTTGTATGCTTCCCTCAGACCCCTTGGGGTTCCGTGATTATTATTATTATTTGCCCACTTAATATTCCTTGCTGTCGACATTTACTAAGTTTCTGTCGACCATAACGTTCCTGGTAGATCCACATCGGGGGCATGTCAGTACATGGTCATACACATTCACAACACATTACTGTCACTAGGGACCTGACAGGTCTGGACAATCCACTTGCATATAGGTTATGTCTATATATGTAGATATAGGTTATATATGCATGGTTAGGATATATGTGTTTTATTGTGTATTGCAGGATGTATATCAACAAATGCTGAAATAATGGTATTCTTATCATGTGCTGGTCGCTCTGTTGATTAAGCTCTAGATTGGCCATGACGAGTTGATTTCGATCCTCTCAAGGAGTCCGAATATTATTCTCTTCACAACGCGGAGAGAAAATTATGACAGTCAACTCCTGGCCGACGCAGAGCCGGTCGCAAAGGATCATACACAGGCAGCTAAGTGACATTTTATTTCTATACTTTGTCCTTATTTGCACTGTATGCACTTGACGGAATGTTGTATTCGGGTAGGATACCCGAATACAACCGGGTAAAAGGAGCCGGTCGCAAAGGATCATACACAGGCAGCTAAGTGACATTTTATTTCTATACTTTGTCCTTATTTGCACTGTATGCACTTGACGGAATGTTGTATTCGGGTAGGATCCTACCCAGAGTGGGTAGGCTTGCATATGTTTATTCTACCTTATAACATTACAGCAGGCTGCCACGTGACAGAAGGAGGTGTGACCGGAATATGCGGAGGAGGTCTCCGGGAGATGCTGGTGGGAGGTATACAGCTGTTTGGTGTGGCCTCTGTTCAGTCGATCTCGGCGGATTCCACTGGTAAGTCTAGCTTCGTGAGTTAGCCTCCTTCACAATGGTTGGTGACGCATTCTTTTGCGGGATGCAGTCGTTTTAACCGTTTCGATACCGTTCCTTTTTCCTTTTCTGTGCAGTCAGTGGAAGGTGAAAAGGTAAGAGTTCTGCAGCCTTGTTAGGTTCGCAGAAGTGGATGTCGTTTTCTGTTTTCACTACATCCACCACTTGTCGCTGAGTCTATCTGGCTGGTTCCCACTCCGGTGACCACTTGTCTACTAATTTTCAGTTAGTCCGGGAATAGACTAGGACCTGTGAGTTATTTATAGAAGCCAAAGGGGAACATTCTGAGTTACGGTTGTTTCCCCTTACTGTTTTTTCTAATAGATCTTGCCATTCCCCTCTGGAAGGGAAGGTAGTACACGACGCCATACAGAGGTGCGTCAGGTTCAGGACATTGTCTGGTTGTCCCTGTATAAAGGTGCAAATCGTTGTTTCTCTCTGACTGTTCTTTGACATAGGGATTGGCTGTTGTTCCCAACGACACAGATGTCAAAAGTGGGTTTCGGAGTAGATACTGACCGGTTAAGGTTCGGTATTTTTCCTGTGGAAAAAGGTCTGAGGATCCAGAGTTGGGTCGGCTTTGAGGTGACACCTCATCAATATGTTCAGTTAATAAGACAGATGGGTGCGGCCTAAGAGGCTTTTTTCGGTCAGCAGGTCTAATACCAGAGTGGTTTTCATGGGACCAGTTGGAAATGTGGTCCGGGTCTCACCTGCGCATGCACCGGAATATAATCCAAATGGACAGGACATCGCTCCTGTAGTGTCTGCTCGGTTCTTTCCTTCTAGAGGAATGAAGGTTCGGGATCCAGGTTTAGATCCTGGTGTCCGTGCATACAGATCTCCGAAGCTGGGGAGCAGTCCTTTGCAAGGGACGTATTTCCAGAGGATAAGATCAAGTTGGGAAACTTGTCTGCTGTAAGCTTTCTTGAATTAAGAGCTATTTCGACGAACGTATTCTTCGTGTTCTGCCGTGTTAGTTCTGCCAGACGACTTGTCAGCAGTGGCGTAAGTAAGCCGCTATGGCGGAACATGGAGCAATGCGGCAATGGCAGAAGATGCACATTTGCAGTTGAGTGGGAAGTCTGGTAAACGCTATTTTAGCAGTCTTCGTTCCAGAGGTTAACGACGGAGAAATAGATTTCCTCTGCTGACGCGATATCCAGCCGGGAAAAATTCAGTCATCATCGAGAAGCTTTCCCAGACGTGACAAGTCTTTGAGGAGTGTCGCAATTGGACATGTGGGCATCTCGCCTAAACGAAAGGCCTCAAGGAGATTGTTCCAGGTCAAGGGACACTCAAGATATAGCAGTGGACATCCTCGTGACTCCGTGGGTGTTTTTAGTCGGTCTATGTGACCTCTCAGCTTTCACTTTTCTGATGGTGGTAAGCGTAAGATAATCTAAGGTTCCGGTGATCCTCTTGAATCCGGTCTAGCCAGTGAGGGTTGGCTATCCAGTTTCATGGTTTACTCATAGAAGATTACTGCCCTCTTCCTCTACGTGAGGTAATGTTACAACAAGATCAGGGCGTGTATCAGGACTTACCGCGACTGCGTCTGACGCGGGAGCGGTTGAATGCCATATCCTAAGCCGAACGGGTGTTCCCAGTGAAGTTGTTTCCTCAATTCTTCAGGCTAGGAAAGAACTAACGGCAAAGCGTTACCACCGTAGTTGGAGTAATTGTGTGTCTCGGTGTGTATCCAGGAAGGCTCCTATGGAGAACTTTCAGCTAGGTCATGCTTATCCATACTTTACAAGCCGGTGTGGAGGCAAGCCTAATAAGTTTCTTTACAAAATTTCTCTCTTGGAAAGTGGTCATGCTATTGGCTTTGACGTCTGCAAGGCGGGTGTCGGAAGTGGTGGTTTTGTCTCACAAGAGCCTTGTTTGATCTTTCAGGTGGATGGAGAGGAATTGAGTACTCTGTTGGTAGTTCTACCAAGGGTGGTTTCTAAGTTTCACAAACATCGGCCTATTTTGATGCCGGTGGTTACTTAGGCATTAGCTGATTCAAATTCCCTCGATCTAGCCAGGGATTTGAGTATGTAGGTCGTAAATTTGGCTCAGTTTGGAGAAACAGAGGCTCTGTTTAGAGCTTAATACTAGATTTAATAGACTTAATACTTACAAATGGAGACAGATTATCGGACGTAAAAGTGGGTAAAAACCTGGGATCCAGTGATCATCAAGCAGTATGGTTCAGCATTAAGACAGAGACTGACTCGTCCCATACAAAAACAAAGGTGTTGGATTTTAGGAAGGCTGATTTTGTAGGGATGGGAAAATGTGTAAGCGATTCTTTGGCAGAGTGGAGGAACTTGGAAACAGTGCAGGAGAGGTGGGAAACATTAAAATGTGCAATAATGAAGGCAACAGACCTTTGTATCAAAACTGTTAGGAAAAACACAAGGAAAAGGAAGCCAGTGTGGTTTGCAAAAGAAGTAGCAAATATTGTGAGAGCAAAAAAGATGGCTTTTAGGAAATATAAGCAGACACAAAATAATGAAGACAAAAAGATATATCTTGTTAGACAGAAGGAGACAAAGAAGGTAATCAGATGTGCAAAGGCACAAGCTGAGGAGAAAATGGCCCAGTTAGTGGGTAAAGGAGGCAAAACTTTTTTTAGGTATATAAGCGAAAGGAGAAAAACAAAAGGCGGAATTATAAAACTAAAGACGGACACTGGGAGTCTTGTTGAAGGAGACAATTTAATAGCAGATCATCTTAATGATTATTTTTGCTCAGTATTTACTACTGAAAGAGAGGGGAAGGGGCCACAGTTAAGTTGCAGGGATATTCAGGAAAATGAAACAAGTACATTTACAGAGGAGAAGGTCCTAACAGAACTCTCAAAGCTGAAAGTGGACAAATCTATGGGGCCAGATGGGATACATCCAAGGATACTAAAAGAACTTAAAGAGGTGCTGGTAGCACCATTGACAGAATTATTCAACCAGTCATTAGCTACAGGAGTAATTCCAGGGGACTGGAAAAGAGCAAACGTAGTCCCACTGCACAAAAGTGGAAGCAAGGAAGAGGCAAACAACTACAGACCAGTGAGTCTTACATCAGTAGTAGGGAAATTGATGGAAACACTCTTAAAAGAAAGAGTTGTAGATTATCTCAAATCCGGCAATTTACTGGATCCCAAACAGCATGGATTCACTGGGGGGAGATCATGTCAAACAAATCTTATTGACTTTTTTGATTGTGTGACTAAAGTGATGGATAAAGGTGGAGCCATGGATATAGCTTATCTAGACTTTAGTAAGGCTTTTGACACAGTTCCACATCGCAGACTGCTAAATAAACTTGAAAGTTTGGGATTGGATATTAGGATTATTGAATGGATAAGATCTTGGTTTAAGGATAGAAAACAGAGAGTTGTGGTAAATGGAGTGCATTCACAGGAGGGAAATGTTACCAGTGGAGTACCCCAGGGATCTGTACTTGGACCAGTGCTTTTTAATATCTTTATTGGTGACATTGCAAATGGCATTAAAGGGAAAGTATGCCTTTTTGCAGATGACACAAAGGTATGCAACAGGGTAGACACACCAGGTGGGGTAAAACAAATGATTGAGGATCTAGGTAGATTAGAGGAATGGTCAAGAGTCTGGCAATTACAGTTTAATGCCAAAAAATGCAAAATCATGCACTTGGGTCTCAAAAATCCTAAAGCTAAATACAGTATTAATGGCACTATACTGGAAACTACTGAGGAGGAAAGGGATCTAGGAGTCACTATTTCAGATGACTTAAAGGCATGTAAGCAATGTAACAAGGCAATGAGGAAGGCTAGTCAGATGCTTGCCTACATTGGGAGAGGAATCAGCAGCAGAAAGAAAGAAGTAATAATGCCACTGTATAGGTCATTGGTACGGCCTCATTTAGAATACTGTATTCAGTTCTGGAGGCCATATCTTCAAAAGGATATTAATACATTAGAAACTGTACAAAGGAGGGCAGCTAAAATGGTGCATGGCCTACATCACAAAACATACCCTGAAAGACTAAGAAATCTCAATATGTATAGTTTGGAGCAGAGAAGGGAAAGGGGGGACATGATAGAAACTTTCAAATATATCAAGGGTTTTAACAAAGTCCAGGAGGGAAACATTCTCCAAATGAAGAGAAGCAATAGGACACGAGGACATGCACTGAGACTGGAGGGGGGGAGGTTCAGGGGAAATTTGCGGAAAAATTATTTCACAGAAAGGGTAGTGGACAAGTGGAATAGCCTCCCATCAGAGGTGGCAGAGGCTAAGACAGTAGAGCAATTTAAACATGCATGGGATAGACATAAGGATATCCTTACAAAGAAATAAGGATCAAATAAGGTTAGAGATAAAAATAATATAAAAAAAAAAGGGGCAGACTAGATGGGCCAAGTGGTTCTTATCTGCCGATAAATTCTATGTTTCTATGTTTGTCTGGTATATTCCCAGCATGGTTTGGGAGACTGCGTTATGCAGTCTGTTACACGCTGAATCTGTGATGCGGTTTGGCATGTTCGTTCTACGGCTGAATTGCCATCACCGAAGTCGGTGGAGGTCCATTTTTTTTGGGGAAGATGGGCTTTTCTTGGGCGGATGCCCGAGGAGTCTCGGCGGTTCAACTTTGCCGAGCGGATTCTTGGTCGAGATCAAACGCTATTGCTATGCTCTACAAGTTTGATACCCTGATTTTTGGGGACCTTATGATTGCTCATTCGGTGCTGCAGAGTCGTCCGCACTCTCCCGCCCGTTTTGGAGCTTTGGTATAAACCCCATGGTCCTTACGGAGTCCCCAGCATCCTCTAGGACGTATGAGAAAATAGGTACCGGTAAATCCTTTTCTCTTAGTCCGTAGAGGATGCTGGGCGCCCGTCCCAGTGCGTACTGTGTCTGCAATGATTGCTTTTGGTTACACCCTGGTGTTGTGTCTTCTCTGTCTGGCGGTTGCTACCGTTGTTCATGACACGGCATGCGGGGTCTTATTTTTGCTTATGTGGACACACAGGTTGTGTTACATATCCTCTCAGCATGTGGCTGTGTTTTGTTCATGCCGTTGGCTGGTATTCTACTGAATGCCTCGTTCTACGGTGTGTTTGAGGTGTGAGCTGGTATGACACTCACCGTGTTATAACAATAAATTCTTTCCTCGAAATGTCCATCTCTCCTGGGCACAGTTTTCTAACTGAGGTCTGGAGGAGGGGCATAGAGGGAGGAGCCAGTTTCACACCCAGTTCAAGTCTTTATAGTGTGCTCAGGCTCCTGCGGATCCGTCTATACCCCCTGGTCCTTAGGGAGTCCCCAGCATCCTCTACGGACCAAGAGAAAAGGATTACCGGTAGGTACTAAAATCCTATTTATTTCTTTTTGTCTGAAACTTTATGGGTCTTTTTGTTTGTCAGGATGTACCTTGAAATGGAGATTTATTGCAGCCTATGTTTGTGGTATTTATATGTATTTGTTGTTGTTCTGCAAACATGCTTCTGATAGGGCACCTGATTATCTGTTTCAGCACCCTTTTCAGGTCAGACTCAAGCTGTGATCGTATCGCCTGCCTCACGTAAGAGAAATACCATGCTTGCACCAAGAATTCCCCAATCCAACGTTGTCATTGCACCAGCTGGACTTTCAGGAGTAAGAAGCTGATCAAATATGACTCTTAAATTCAGATCATACCTTGAATTACCTTGTAATTTCTCTAGCTAAAGCTTTGTAGCTTTCAATACTTATGTTCATGTAGAGTTAATACAATTTATTTTATTTTTAACAGTCCTAAAATGTTTTGTAGAACGTGGTCATTGTTGCTTTCATCGCACAATGTCAACCAATCCAGTTGACATGACCTTGTTTGTACTAAGTATATCCAGTCATTGACAGTTGACCCAATTTTGCGCGTTCCATTGTTAACTTATTCGTTTTCCTTATCTAACAGACCTCTGGAGAGTTTCATGGCAGTATCCTTGTTGGAACAGCTCAGCAATCTCAGGGCAGCCAGAAGTCCCAGTCTGCTGTGACTCGAATCTATCCTAACCCAGTGGATGAGAATTTGGTGAAGAGAGAAATGACTCCCTCACAGAATTGCAGTACTGTGCCTTCTCCTTCATCCTGTGAGCTCAGAGGGAGAATACACCATGCTTTGATGTATTTCATTGCAGCATATTAGTTATTCCTGTGTTTTATGGTTTGTCCATTGTTGACTGGTTATACTGTTTTACAGTTATTCTACAGTACTTAAGAAATAATTGGCAAATCTATAAATTAGTACAGACTTGTTGATGCATTTTTGTACGTAATCCATAATCTGTGTTCTGTTGGCTATTAGGAGAAATTAGAAAAAAAATAGATTACCCTGCACGATTGCTTAATATGAGTAGATATCTGGGATCTTTTTATTGTGACTGTATTTTAATGCTTATTACAGTGTTCTAACCCAAAGAGAGTTCAAATTGGTGCAACATATCTTCATTTGTCAATGGATCCTGAATTATTATTATTTTTTTGGTGTATTTTACTTTGCTGTTAGAATCTTATATTATCTAGTGCCAACATATGCTGGACAAATAAGTTTAATAGTAAAGTAGTAATTCTGTTTTTTTTTTCTTTTTCTTTTCCAGTCAACGGCATTAGGACCTAATTCAGACCTGATCGCTGCTGTGCGTTTTCGCACAGTAGCCGATCAGGTCTGAACTGCGCCGGCGTATACCAGACAGCAGACGGTTGTCTCAGCCCTGCGATCGCCTCTGTCTGATTGACAGACAGAGGCGTTCACTGAGCAGGAGGGGGTGGGCTGGCGGCGTTTGGCTGCCATTTTAGGGGCACGATCCGGGCAACGCAAGCGTGCCCGGACTGTGCGGCGGGCGTGCCGCAGCGGCTGTGTGACGTCACGCGCAGCCGCTGCGACCCGGACAGCGACGGGTAGCTCCCTGCCGGCGCGCAGGAGCTGTGCTGGTGGGGAGCTACTCTTCAAGTACAAAAGCGTCACAACTGTGCGATGCTCTTGTGCGACGTGGCAGGGCCTGACATATGGGGTGGACTAGCCCTGTGCAGGGGGTTTCCCTCGCATGTCAGGGAAGCTGATCATAGATGTGCTAAATTTAGCACATGTACGCTCAGATCTGAATTAGGCCCTTAGTGTAGAAGTAAAGATTTGCACAATAGACGGACAAGGCATTTTTGTTATACACACTTGAGTCAAAAACATTATGACCACTACCATATGGAGTGAATGACGTGGACTTGCTCTAAACAATGGCACATGCCAATATATATTAGTCTGTAAGGTGGCATTATCTGCACATAGCTGATGTGTTGAATGCAGAAGATCTGGGCAGGCGTAAAGATGTGAGTGGAGGTGCTTAAGGTCAGTCTTGATGAGTGTATGACAGACTGGTCTGAGGAGGTAAAAGCCACAAACCACAGACAGGGTGTTTTGTGGCCAAGACTCATCAATGCTAAGAGGTCAACAAAGATTTTCCCATCTGGTACCATCCAACAAAATCGCACAAATCACAGACAATTGTAATGACAGTGACGGGAGTAGTGTGTATGTATGTATGTATGTATGTGTGTGTGTATGTAGGCTTACCATACTATGCCTTTAAACCGGGGACACTCATGAATTACACAAGTCCGATCAGCAGCGGCTCCACCTTACAATGAAATTAAAGCTGGGCATTCACTAAACAATTATCTGTCAGACAATCTGCCAGATCTGCTCCCAAACACTGGAAAACAGACAAAAACTGTCGTTCATACAAATTGGTTAAATCACAGACAGGTTTTATCCATTTTCCAGTGTTTGGGAGCAAATGGTTGATTGTCATTTGCTCTCATCCATTACCAGATTTTCATTCCAACCAGCCAGATCTGGTAGATTATCTGGCAGATAATTGTGTAGTGTATGCCCAGCTTGATGCCCCGCAATGCGACATCGCGGGGCATCGCACCGGCAGTTTTCGCACCTGAACTGCCAAAGTGATTATCATGCAACAGATTGCATGGTAATCACGTGATGTGCACATCACCGCCGAGTGGGAGCGGCCTGTGGCCGCTCCCGGCGGGTGCCCATCGCAGTGCGATATCTTGCATGTATTTAAAAAAACACATGCGATCGCACTGCGATGCAATAAATATTAAGTGCAGCACATAAGATCCTGAGACGCGAGATTCGACCGGTGTGCCCGCGCATTGCGTCGCATGGTGCACAATATGTGTATACAATCATACGATTGATCGCACAGATGCGATCGAAATCGCATGATTGTATGCCATATCGTATAAGTGTACGGGGGCCAGAAGTCCATACCTCAGCAAGTCACAGCTGTTCTGGTGGCACGTGGAGCAGTAACAGTATATTAGGCAGGTGGTCATAATGTTTTTGGCTCATCAGTGTGTATAGTATAATGTACTTCTAGTGTGTGAGTGGGGGGAGAGGAATAAAAAAACATTGGAAGTCCGGAGTTTAGTGATGGATAAAAGCTGTGGGCAATGCATTTTATTCAGTGGTTATACTCCAGGAGACTTCTAATACCTGGAGTATATTTCACTAAGTGATGCCTTTATTCTGTATAACAAGTTTTTGTAATGAATACTCAAGTGATGATATCTGGTTATAAGTAATGGAATCAGAATTTACTGTGTTATACCTGTTTTTTTTTAAAGAGGTTCTTGTTCATATACATTTTACTTGTGTTTCTAAACTATTCTTGATAACACTACTTTTAAAATGTTTTAGCTCTTTCTATTTGTTATAATATATTTCCACCTGCACATGATTACATATGTAAACCTGAACATATTTCATGGTGTTTCAATATTGTATGTTTTATGTGTTTAAGGCTGGGATTGTCAGAATTCAAGGCAGGGATCACCTTGTGCATCTGAACACAGCCTCAGCCCCCCACACAGCTCAGGAAAAACCACAGTGGAGACGCATGGTTGTATTACTAAGGTACAGTCTCTCCCTGAGCATTACAAGAGAAGAACAAGAACCACTCACCCCTATGAATGACTTGTTTCTCAATATTGGATGTTTGTGTTGATGATTCAGTAAAGAGTAACAAATGCATCTGTATATTGGATGCAGCATTCTAATACTTCACATTGAGTTACACATTTATCCCTTAGAGCAGTGGTTCCCAACCTCGGTCCTCAAGTATCCCCAACAGTTCATGTTTTCCAGGTCTCCTCACAGGATTACAAGTGAAATAATTTGCCCCACCTTTGGATCTTTTATAATGTGTCAGTGAGTAATGAATACACCTGTTCAACTGCTAGGTGACCTGAAAAATATGAACTGTTGGGGGTACTTGAGGACCGAGTTTGGGAACCACTGCCTTAGTGTATTTACATTAGTGGATTTAAGTTTTTGTAGGAAGTTGCTGCCTCGATACCAAATACATGGATTAGATCATACTGTGTCAAAATTCTTACGTAGGGCCTCATTGAGACCTGATCCCAGCAGCAAAATTGTTCTCTAATGGGCAAACCATGTGCAGTGCAGGTGGGGCAGAGAGAGTTAGATTTGGGTGGGATGTGTTCAAACTGAAATATAAATTGCATCGTAAAAATAAAGCAGCCAGTATTTGCCATGCACAGAACCAATATAACCCACCCAAATCTAACTCTCTCTGCACATGTTATATCTGCCTCCCCTGCAGTGCACATGGTTTTGCCCATTAGAGAACAATTTTGCTGTTGCGATCAGGTCTGAATTGGGCCCATAGTACAGCCAATTTCACGCTCTTCCAAATGTTCAACTTGCCCTATTTTAGACCACCAATACCTCTTTCATATATTAAAGTCAACCTTTTTTATTTTTCTATTTCATGTGTCCTGTTAATTGTATTATTTTTGATGTCTTATACAATTTTGTGATGTCATTGGGAGGAGGGTACCGTGCTCCGATTTACTGGCTTTAGCAGGAGTCCTGCACTGACATCGCCACATTTATCTTTGCCATTGATCTGCACTCTCAGTACATAACGCTGAGTTCCAATACATCAGCTCTAAGGCTTTCATTGAGAACTGCTGTGTTGGATCTCTCCTGATAATGGCGAGAGCAGGGCAGTGATTAGATACTCCACTAAGATCTCCTCTTATGTGGGCCGTACAAAAGCCGGGCAAATAAAAGCGTTGGTCCTGACCAGGCATCAGGTGAACGGGAATTGCCCTGATACTCCGCTGGTGTAGGGGCCTCCTAAGATTGGGATTGAGAGGGGAGGAGATGAGCCCTGGCTGGGGATTACAGTTCCTACTGGACTAAGGGGAGTACAGGAAGTGTTTAAGGCTTACATTGAGGGCACAGGACAACTGTCAACCTGGGCTTGACTGTTGGCAGATTGGTTCACTATTGCTCTGCTGTGACAACACCACACCAGTCACTGGTAAAGCCACGTATGTGTGCGTGTGCTTTCGTATATTGTGTTAGATGACGGGCAGCTTGCCACTCACTATGCCGGGACAAACACATTGGGCCAAATGTAATAGAGTGAGAGTTTCCAAAAGTGAGAGATTTGGTAAGGTTTTGCGTTTTTTTTTTTTGTTTTTTTTTAAAGTGGCAATCATTTACGCCGCAAAAACAACCTGGTTTTGCAGTGTAAATGATTGCAACTTTGAAAAAAACTGAAAAACTCTATTACATTTGGCCCAGAAACTCTACAGGGAGGTTTATAATTCTTGATACAGAGCAAAACAAAAAAGTTATATTTACAGGCATTCACTGAGCGTTCTCTAGGAGCTGCTTCCACCTTATAAACCACAGAACTGTTGTGATTCGAGTGTAGGGGGTTCCTGGGCAACAGTGAGCACCTGTTGGGTGTCCCCAAGAGCCGAGGCAACACTGCAGTGTAGAATCTAGGGCGTATATTTAATAAAGGTCGATTTTGATCGATTTTTAATCTATTTCAGATCGATTTAAAATTGATCTTACTCGATGTTGGGCTTATAGAGCTAAAACATTAACTGACAGATGATGATTTAATATTCATTTTTAAATGTTAGTAAAAGTGTCTCTTAGCCCTGGAAGTCCAACATTGATTAGGATCGATTTAAAATCTACTTTTAGTAAATATACCTCTAGAAGTCTTCTCCTTCCTTTTGGTATTGTCATAGCGATTAGCAGAGGTCCCAGCTATATGTACATGCCTGAACCTTGCTTTAATGCAGTGAATGGTGGTGGCCCAAACGGAGGGACACCCTTCAAAATCCTGTTATTGGTATGGAATGCTACATTGGAAAAGGTGTACAGTAACGCAATGTCTTTATTTTGCAGAACCAGAGATTGAAGCCTATTTCTGCAGAACAGAAGAGGAGGTTTAATATAAAAATTGCCTTCAGCACACTGAACAGTTTTGTGTCCTCCAGCACCAAACCGGTAACTACATTCACTCCTATCTACTGTATTGTAGAGTATTGTGCTGCATCACTCAGTGTTGCTAGGGGTATAAATGCTGGTCAGGCGTACAGATAGAGCCACCTTTATCTTGGCCTTTAATAGGATTAACTGAGCCAGGGCAGTCAGATTTAAGGGCCGTATTCACGGGCTATGTGTGCTGAGCGTGCCGGGGGTGGGGGGGGCGCTCATTTCACCCAGCAGGTGAAGTGAGCGACCTGCTAGATTGGCCTGCATGCGCGGGGCTGCTCATCGCTATCGCTGTGAGGGGTACATATACGGAGTGATCGCTGCTTAAAATCTAAGCAATCTAATCAGATTCCTTAGATTTTAAGCAGCGATCGCTCCGTGAGTACCCCCCTTAAATCCCCTGCTGTAATGACTTAATCCCCTGCTGTATTGTTCTCTCATTATATTGCAGCTGAGAACAATAGATGAAATGCTTATGCTAATAAACCATGGTGTGCCTAGGCGCAACATACAGTAGAAGTCAAGATAATCGTGGCTCCATCTGTATGTATATTATTCATAGATTGTTTTCAGAGTGGTGATACCATTGTACAATACACTGCCTGCTGTCAGGATGTTTGCAGAGTCAGAGTTGCACATGTCAACAACAGTCTGAGACACAGGAGTCAGTGCTGCTATCCATAGGGTGCAGTATGCACTAATGTTCAAGGGGTAATTTATCAAACTAAGTATTTATTGTCTTCTGAATCAGATCAGCCATGCCATCACACTACAGAAGACAGTGGAGCATATTGCGAAGCTGCAACAAGAAAGGGCTCATGTGTTGGAAGAAATGAAGCGACTCAGGGAAGAGGTGGAAGAATTAAACATTGCTATCAAGTACGTATCTTCATATTATTCGGGTCTCACTCTCTTCCAGAAACGAGGCTAACACTTCTGCAGTAGCGATAAACACTGAAACTAACTTGCTGCTGTTTTCAGTTCTTGTCAGCAGCAGCTTCCAGCCACAGGGGTACCAATAGCGCCACAGAGGGTCAGTCGCATGAGGGAACTTTTTGACAAGTATGTGAAAACCAGAACTATTCAAAACTGGAGATTCTGGATCGTATCCTTTTTGGACAAAGTAGTTTGACGTTTATCATATTTTGTGATCTGCTTTGTCAAGCTTCTAAGATACTAAATGACAAACATATGGAATGGCTCATATCCAGTTAGTAGTAAATGCTGTACTGGCAGAGAAAGGGTTTCTTAATAGCACAGGATGTATAAAAAGTCCCCACTTGTGGAATGAATGCTGCTGCCTGATGACTGCTGCTGATTGATACAGCTGGGAGCACCTGCCCGGATCAGTAAATGTAGGTGTGATACTGGATACAGTTTTCAAATGGGCAATGATAAGCAAGCAAACTTATTGTAGTGTAGGGCTTCCACTTTATGTGACATGTCACAGGCAACCAAAGCAAAGAGACAAAAATAAATGAGATCAGAGTTGTACTTATACCTGACATTGGGTTTCATCATACCACAGATTAATACGGGTGTTCCTTGTGCTGATCCCTGGTTGGATTGCAGGTCTCACTGAATCTTTAAGGGAACCAATGTGACAACAACCTTTGTGGGATACAATGGTCCCAACAGTGGCTACAGGCGCAGTGTACCAATGTTCAGTGCAATATGGGACCCACATCGATGGCTGTAGTACGGCTGCAGTCATCAGTTCATTCTGCAGCCGTTTAGGGGGTGGGGAGATGGCAGCAATGGTCTCTGTTTTGTGAGAGTGCTGAGGCCAGGATCTCGGTCTTCTGACAGATTTCCTGGCCTCTGCAAGGGAGATATAGTGGCCAGTGTGCATAACCTCATGGGTTACTCAGCTGGCCCTTGGTGTTGCAGGTGGTCCTATGCTGTGTCCTTGGACACAGCACTGGATTACACATGCATGCGGGAGGCATCTACTGTACTTATACCAGACACCACCTGCTGCATTATCATATGCTGGTGTCACTGCTGCTTCCAAGTAGGGAGCAGCGATGCTATTTCCAGCCATATCGGAATCCCCCCCCCTCCCCCCAATGTCTGCACATTTTAATGCACAATTACTATATTTAACAGCTTGAGAAAAATAAAATCCTGAAAGTGACATCCAAAAATAAGATTTTACTCACCGGTAAATCTATTTCTCGTAGTCCGTAGTGGATGCTGGGGACTCCGTAAGGACCATGGGGAATAGACGGGCTCCGCAGGAGACTGGGCACTCTAAAGAAAGATTTAGTACTACTGGTGTGCACTGGCTCCTCCCTCTATGCCCCTCCTCCAGACCTCAGTTAAGGAAACTGTGCCCGGAAGAGCTGACATTACAAGGAAAGGATTTTGGAATCCAGGGTAAGACTCATACCAGCCACACCAATCACACCGTATAACTTGTGATAACATACCCAGTTAACAGTATGAACAACAACAAAGCATCAACCATGGATGCCAACATAACATAACCCTTTATTAAGCAATAACTATATACACGTATTGCAGAAAGTCCGCACTTGGGACGGACACCCAGCATCCACTACGGACTACGATAAAATTGATTTACCGGTGAGTAAAATCTTATTTTCTCTAACGTCCTAGTGGATGCTGGGGACTCCGTAAGGACCATGGGGATTATACCAAAGCTCCCAAACGGGCGGGAGAGTGCGGATGACTCTGCAGCACCGAATGGGCAAACTCAAGGTCCTCCTCAGCCAGGGTATCAAACTTGTAGAATTTTGCAAAAGTGTTTGAACCCTACCAAGTAGCTGCTCGGCAAAGCTGTAATGCCGAGACCCCTCGGGCAGCCGCCCAAGAAGAGCCCACCTTCCTCGTGGAATGGGCTTTTATCGATTTCGGATGCGGCAATCCAGCCGCAGAATGAGCCTGCTGAATCGTGTTACAGATCCAGCGAGCAATAGTTTGCTTTGAAGCAGGAGCACCCAGCTTGTTGGATGCATACAGGATAAACAGCGAGTCAGTTTTCCTGACTCCAGCGGTTCTGGCCACATAAATCTTCAAAGCCCTGACTACATCAAGCAACTTGGAATCCTCCAAGTCACGAGTAGCCGTAGGTACCACAATAGGTTGGTTCAGATGAAAAGATGACACCACCTTCGGCAGAAATTGTGGACGAGTCCGCAATTCTGCCCTGTCCACATGGAAAACCAGATAGGGGCTTTTACATGACAAAGCCGCCAATTCTGACACACGCCTAGCCGAAGCTAAGGCCAATAGCATGACCACCTTCCACGTGAGATACTTTAGCTTTACGGTCTTAAGTGGCTCAAACCAGTGGGATTTCAGGAAACCCAACACCACGTTGAGATCCCAAGGTGCCACTGGTGGCACAAAAGGGGGCTAAATATGCAGCACTCCCTTAACAAACGTCTGAACCTCAGGAAGAGAAGCCAGTTCTTTTTGAAAGAAAATGGATAGGGCCGAAATCTGGACCTTTATGGACCCCAATTTCAAGCCCATAGTCACTCCAGACTGTAGGAAGTGCAGGAACCGGCCCAGCTGGAATTCCTCTGTAGGGGCCTTCCTGGCCTCACACCAGGCAACATATTTTCGCCATATACGGTGATAGTGTTTTGCTGTCACGTCCTTCCTAGCCTTTATCAGCGTAGGAATAACTTCATCCGGAATGCCTTTCTCCGCTAGGATCCGGCGTTCAACCGCCATGCCGTCAAACGCAGCCGCGGTAAGTCTTGGAACAGACAGGGCCCCTGTTGCAACAGGTCCTGTCTGAGAGGCAGAGGCCATGGGTCCTCTGTGAGCATTTCTTGCAGTTCCGGGTACCAAGTCCATCTTGGCCAATCCGGAACAATGAGTATTGTTCTCACTCCTCTTTTTCTTACGATTCTCAGCACCTTGGGTATGAGAGGAAGAGGAGGAAATACATAGACCGACTGGAACACCCACGGTGTCACTAGTGCGTCCACAGCTATCGCCTGAGGGTCCCTTGACCTGGCGCAATACCTTTTTAGCTTTTTGTTGAGGCGGGATGCCATCATGTCCACCTGTGGCAGTTCCCATCGATTTGTAATCTGCGTGAAGACTTCTTGATGAAGTCCCCACTCTCCCGGGTGGAGGTCGTGCCTGCTGAGGAAGTCTGCTTCCCAGTTGTCCACTCCCGGAATGAACACTGCTGACAGTGCTTGCACGTGATTCTCCGCCCAACGAAGAATCCTGGTGGCTTCTGCCATCGCCACCCTGCTTCTTGTGCCGCCCTGGCGGTTTACATGAGCCACTGCGGTGATGTTGTCTGACTGAATCAGCACCGGTTGGTTGCGAAGCAGAGGCTCCGCTTGACTCAGAGCGTCGTATATGGCCCTTAGTTCCAGGATATTTATGTGCAGACAAGCCTCCTGACTTGACCACAACCCTTGGAAGTTTCTTCCCTGAGTGACTGGCTCGCATCCGTGGTCACCAGGACCCAGTCCTGTATGCCGAACCTGCGGCCCTCGAGAAGGTGAGCACTCTGCAGCCACCACAGAAGAGACACCCTGGCCCTGGGGGATAGGGTGATCAGCCGATGCATCTGAAGATGCGATCCAGACCACTTGTCCAACAGATCCCACTGAAAGATCCTCGCATGGAACCTGCCGAAGGGAATGGCTTCGTATGATGCCATCATCTTTCCCAGGACTCGCGTGCAGTGATGCACCGACACCTGTTTCGGTTTTAAGAGGTCTCTGACTAGAGTCACGAGTTCCTGAGCCTTCTCCGCCGGGAGAAACACCTTCTTCTGGTCTGTGTCCAGAATCATGCCCAGAAAGGGCAGACGCGTCGTAGGAATCAGCTGCGACTTTGGGATATTCAGAATCCAGCCATGCTGTTGCAACACTTCCTGAGATTGTGCTACGCTGATCAGCAACTGCTCTCTGGACCTCGCCTTTATGAGGAGATCGTCCAAGTATGGGATAATTGTGACTCCTTGCTTTCTCAGGAGCACCATCATTTCCGCCATTATCTTGGTAAATATTCTCGGTGCCGTGGAGAGCCCAAACGGCAACGTCTGGAATTGGTAATGACGGTCCTGTACCACAAATCTGAGGTACTCCTGATGAGGAGGATAAATGGGGACATGCAAGTAAGCATCCTTGATGTCCAGAGACACCATAAAATCCCCCTCTTCCCGGCTTGCAATGACCGCTCTGAGCGATTCCATTTTGAACTTGAATCTTTTCAGATAAATGTTCAGGGACTTTAAATTCAATATGGGTCTGACCGAACCGTCCGGTTTCGGTACCACAAACATTGTGGAATAGTATCCCCTTCCCTGTTGAAGGAGGGGAACCTTTACCACCACCTGCTGGAGATATAGCTTGTGAATTGCCGCTAACACTACTTCCCTTTCCATGGGGGAAGCTGGCAGGGCCGATTTGATGTAACGGTGAGGGGGCATCACTTCGAATTCCAGCTTGTATCCCTGAGACACAATCTGTATAGCCCAGGGATCCACCTGTGAGCGAACCCACTGGTGGCTGAAATTTCGGAGACGAGCCCCCACCGCTCCTGGCTCCACCTGTGGAGCCCCAGTGTCATGCGGTGGATTTAGTGGAAGCCGGGGAGGACTTCTGTTCCTGGGAACTAGCTGTATTGTGCAGCTTCTTTCCTCTACCCCTGCCTCTGGCAAGAAAAGACGCACCTCGGACTTTCTTGCCTCTTTGTGATCGAAAGGACTGCATTTGGTAATACGGTGCTTTCTTAGGTTGTGAGGGAATATATGGCAAAAAATTTGACTTCCCAGCCGTAGCTGTGGAAACTAGGTCCGAGAGACCGTCCCCAAACAATTCCTCACCCTTATAAGGTAAAACCTCCATGTGCTTTTTTGAGTCTGCATCACCTGTCCATTGCCGAGTCCACAGGACCCTTCTGGCAGAAATTGACATTGCATTTATTCTAGAGCCCAGTAGGCAAATGTCTCTCTGGGCATCCCTCATATATAGGACAGCGTCTTTTATATGCCCCAGGGTCAGTAATATAGTATCCTTGTCCAAGGTATCAAGTTCCTCAGACAGAGTATCTGTCCATGCTGCTACAGCACTACACATCCAGGCCGACGCAATTGCCGGCCTTAGTAGGGTACCTGAATGTGTATAAACGGACTTCAGGATACTTTCCTGCTTCCTATCCGCAGGATCCTTTAGGGAGGCCGTATCCTGTGACTGCAGAGCCACCTTTTTAGATAAGTGTGTCAGAGCTTTGTCTACCCTAGGGGAGGATTCCCAGCGCATCCTGTCCGTTGGCGGGAAAGGGTACGCCATAAGTAACCTTTTGGAAATCAGCACTTTCCTATCGGGGGAATCCCACGCTTTTTCACATAACTCATTTAACTCGTGAAGGGGGAAAAGTCACCTCTTGCTTTTTCTCCCCATACATATAAACCCTCTTGTCAGGGACAGGGTTTACCTCTGATATGTGCAATACATCCTTCATTGCTATAATCATGTAGCGGATGGCTTTAGCCATTTTAGGCTGCAATTTTGCATCATCGTCATCGACACTGGAGTCAGGATCCGTGTCGATATCTGTGCCAACAATTTGGGATAGTGGGCGCTTCTGAGACCCTGACGGCCTCTGCGCTGTAGGATCAGGCATGGGCTGAGACCCCGACTGTCCCAAGGTGTCAGCTTTATCCAACCTTTTATGCAAGGAGTTTACATTATCATTTAACACCTTCCACATATCCATCCAATCAGGTGTCGGCGCCGTTGGCGGAGACACGTCATTCATCTGCACCTGCTCTGCCTCCACATAGCCCTCCTCGTCAAACATGTCGACACAAGCGTACCGACACACCACACACACAGGGGATGCTTTATATGAGGACAGGACCCCCACAAGGCCTTTTGGAGAGACGAGAGAGAGTATGCCAGCACACACCCCAGCGCTATATAACCCAGGAATCACACAGTAACTTAGTGTTTACCCAGTAGCTGGTGTATATATGATTAATGCGCTAAATTTATGTGCCCCCCCCCCTCTCTTTTTACCCTCTTTCTACCGTGAGTCTGCAGGGGAGAGCCTGGGGAGCTTCCTCTCAGCGGAGCTGTGGAGAGAAAATGGCGCTGGTGAGTGCTGAGGAAGAAGGCCCCGCCCCCTCAGCGACGGGCTTCTGTCCCGCGATTTTGTGTAAAATTAATGGTGGGGGCTCATGCATATTACAGTGCCCAGCTGTATATATGCTGCTTTTTTGCCAGGAGGTACTCAATTGCTGCCCAGGGCGCCCCCTACCCTGCGCCCTGCACCCTACAGTGACCGGAGTGTGTGGGTTAGTGTTGGCGCAATGGCACACAGCTGCAGTGCTGTGCGCTACCTCATATGAAGACATGAGTCTTCTGCCGCCGATTTTGACGTCTTCTTGCTTCAACCCGCCGGCTTCTGTCTTCTGACTCTGCGAGGGGGACGGCGGCGCGGCTCCGGGAACGGACGACCAAGGTTAAGTTCCTCTGTTCGATCCCTGTGGAGCTAATGGTGTCCAGTAGCCTAAGAAGCGCAACCTAGCCGCAGTTAGTAGGTTTGCTTCTCTCCCCTCAGTCCCACGTAGCAGAGAGTCTGTTGCCAGCAGAAGCTCTCTGAAAATAAAAAACCTAACTAAAATACTTTCTTATTAGCAAGCTCAGGAGAGCTCACTAAAATGCACCCAGCTCTGTCTGGGCACAGATTCTAACTGAGATCTGGAGGAGGGGCATAGAGGGAGGAGCCAGTGCACACCAGTAGTACTAAATCTTTCTTAGAGTGTCCAGTCTACTGCGGAGCCCGTCTATTCCCCATGGTCCTTACGGAGTCCCCAGCATCCACTAGGACGTTAGAGAAAACTGGGCGCTCCATCAGTCAGTATTTTGTATGGCCTCACAGCGTACAGGTTTCTTGTAGCCAGCTAAGTCTTTTTACTCGTGTTGTCATGTGCTCTTTTCCTAACACAAATTGTACTATATTATTGCTTAATGAATGTTGCCCCATACCTGTTCAATCATCATTTATCATGATTTGGTAACTTCTGCAATTAGTAATTGTGCAGAATATGTAATGTTTAAGCAGTGGCGTCACAAAAGTGGTGCGGGCCACACCCTGGTGTCATCTGCTGATGGGTAACGCCAAAGTGCTGACAAGAGCAGGGTGCTTCACTGTAACATTACGTGCAGGAGCCGGCACTGCACTTGCACTGGTCCCCTGGGGCAACCCGTATCTCCGTCACCCCCGGAGCGACAAAATGGGGGTCCCAGACGTGAGGTCACACCCCCTTTCCAGCAGGGCCACGTCCCTTTTTTGCAGGGGCACTTAATATGCCCTCTGCACCGGGTGCCACTGCAATCCGTGACGTCTGTGGTTTGTTAGATCCCTGTACGAACGTCTCATTAATGCATGCAACTGTGTAATTCCTTTGTCTTCATACACAGAGCCCTGTTGCATGTAACTCTGCATTCTCTGCGCGCCTGTGGTACAGGTCCCATGTTTCTCTCAGTCACAAAAATATGGATACGTTATGTTTCATCTCTGAGTGACGTGCTCATGTCAAACTTTTTTTATTAATTCCTTAACTTACTTTGTAAACTCAGTTCAGCATCATCATTAAACCATTGTTTGACTCTTTCAATGACATGGTATCAACAACCAGCATCGATGAGTTATACAGAACCACTCTAGAATGGCTGGATCTGCATTGTTCCCTTCCCTCTCTGAGGCCCAGTAAGTACTTACACACACACACACACACACACACACACACACACCAATATTTCTACACTTGTACAAACTAGTTATACACTTTAGAACATGTTAGTTGCTGTACTGTTGGCATATTACACAAACTGCTCTCTTACAGACCCGTTAATTTCATTTTTCAAACCTTTTCCCCTTAGTGGTTCTGAGCACACTCCGCTATCTGAGCACGACGACATCCATTCTGTCTGATCCATCAAGCCTGCCCGAGCAAGCCAGACAGGCTGTTAATAAGAACAGTAAGAGTGGCGGAGGATCTTAAATGATGAACTTTTCCATAAGTGGAAATAAATGCTTGTGCTGTTTCCTTGCATTGCTCTGTGAGCCATGATCCTACACTCCACCTGAGTAACTGTGCTGAAGCAATCGATGAATGGCCGTCCCAATGCGTCCATGGCTATCAGGGAATCCCCATCTTGGCGAATTTCAAAGGTGTCGCTACAGCGAAGAGCAGAAATAACCGGAGACTTTCTGCACTATTAACCTCGGCAAGAAAAGCTATAGCTGATTCCAGACATAAAAAAACCAAGAGTCAAAGGGAAATACATTTCTGTGATGTTATCTATTACTATTTGTTGTCAACAAATACAACCTCTTATTTTAAGTGTTTTTACCCAACTTCTGTAGGCTTTTACCAGACTTCTAGCAGTGATCTAATGGCATTTGTAAACCGTAAGCGAAAATAGGTCTGTATAATGATAATCAGCTCATCCTTTCATTTATTTAACGGACACCTTATTTCACTCAGGTTTTTGCGGTTTCATTTTTCCAAGGTAGTTTGTGGTGACAATGCTACATTGATGCATCATCCCAGAGATTACGTCGTTGCCATGAGTAACTCCTTTGTTTATAGATACAGAGGCAGGAAGTTGCACAGCTGGCTGTGACGTTGGCATCTGCTTTCAGTTAGCAGACACTGCAGGCTCTAATATAAGTATTGCGTCTGTATGTATCTACTGTATATCTAGGTGTGTGTATATGTGTGTATATAGGTATACAATATATCAACAGAACCTTCCTATTGACTGTAGTAAAGTGGGTACACTATACGACATGTGCAATCTTTCTAAAGTTGACCAATCTGCAGAATCTTGTAGTGTTCACCCAATCTATCGTTTACACAAGTCACCGTGCTGCATATCAGATAGGACGATGTGATGTTGTTACAGTAAGCGTGTAAGGGAGTATTGCACTGCCATCATTGTTGCGCTTCATCACCGCGCAGCTGGGTCGCACCGTTGTTCAGGTATGTTCCTAGCTTTAGTCAGAAGCGTAATGGACTTTTTGTGCAGAAGTGTCGCCATGCTTCTCAGGTAAAAGGTGCCATTGCTTTGATTATTAGAATGGTTTAAGAAACAGGAAATACATCACATGGATAACTTGTCTATCTTCAATATCTTACACTGAAATTATTCAGAGAAAATGTATCTTTTCCCTTAGAACTGCATTTAATGTGTATATTGACACATACGCCTCTACTAAACCAGCCAGGGATCAGAGCTCGCATTCTAGTAGATTCTGGCTTCTAGATCTACAGTAGTTTTAAACTGTCCTCCCGCCCTGGTCTTTTTAAATGGTTAATTTAAATCTACAATTGAAATGCTAGTCCCCTGTACAATGATCTGTGGTGTTTTACAGTAAAAGATACTGGTGTACAAACAACCTGTCTAAATGCAGACAAAGCCGTATTTACTTTTGAAATAAAGTTTTCCTGCAGCTTCTGAAAACCTTAACATAATTTGTATCTTACTTAAATATGCCCTGTAAGCAGTGGAATAATATGTGAGCATGTTTTGCTTACTGCCAGGCACAATGTAATAATAGTAACTTGTAATATAAGGCTGTGTTAGTCCACGGTGCTCAGACACCATGAAATCTTATGTCCATGTTCCTTTCGAACTTTGCATGAGTGTTATACACAGGGATTTTTTTTGTTCAAAGAAACAATAAATTGGTCAATATGGGTGGGTACAGTATGTGTGTGTGTATGTATATATATATATATATATATATATATATATATATACAGTGCTGTGCACAAGTTTGAAAAAATGCTGCAAAGTAAGAATGCTTACTAAAATAGAACTGTTAATAGTAGAATGCAAAGTGAATGATGAGAAGAGAAATCTAAATCAAATCAATATCTGGTGCGACCACCATTTACCTTCAACACAGCATCAATTCATCAATTATTCTAGGTACACTTGCACAATTTTTGAAGGATCTTGGCAGAGAGATTGTACCAAACTTCTTTGAGAACTAACCACAGATGACCTGTGGATGTAAGCTTGCTCCAAATGTTGATCAGGACTCTGTGGGGGCCATATCATCACTTCCAGGACTCCTTGTTCTTTATGCTGAAGATAGTTCTTAATGACATTGGCTGTATGTTTGGAGTTGTTGTCCTGCTGCAGAATAAATTTGGAGCTAATCAGATGCTTCCCTGATGGTATTGCATGATGGCTAAGTACCTGCCTGTATTTCTCAGCATTGAGGACACCATAATCCTGACCAAATCCCCAACTCCATTTGCTGAAATGCAGCCCCAAACTTGCAAGGAACAGCCACCATGCATCACTGTTACCTGAAGGCACTCATTATTTTACTGCTCTCCAACCCTTCGGCGAACAAACTGCCTTCTGTTACAGTCAAATATTTAAAATTTTGACTCATCAGTCCAGAGCACCTGCTTCCATTTTTCTGCACCCCAGTTCCTGTGTTTTCATGCATAGTTGAGTCGCTTGGCTTTGTTTCCATGTCAAATGTTTGGCTTTATGGATGCAGTTCTTCCATTAAGACCACTTCTGGCCAGACTTCTCCAAACAGTAGATGGGTGTATCTGGGTCCCACTGCTTTCTGCCAGTTCTGAGCTGATGGCAGTGGTGGACATCTTCTGATTTCGAAGGCAAATAAGCGTGATGTCTTTCATCTGATGCACTGATGCAAGTTTCCTTGGCCGACCACTGCGTCTACAGTCCTCAACATTGCCTGTTTCTTTGTGCTTCAGTTCTGAGAAATACAGGCAGGTACTTATCCATCATGCAATACCATCTGAGAGGCATCAGACTGGATCCAAATCTATTCTGCAGCAGGACAATGACCCCAAACATACAGCTAATGTCATTAAGAATCCTCTTCAGAGTAACAAGGAGTCCTGGAAGTGATGATATGTTGACCTCAACATCATTGAGTCTGTATGGTATTACATGAAGAGACAGAAGGATTTGAGCAAGCCTTGATCCAAAGAAGATATGTGATTAGTTCTCCAAGATGTTCCTTCAAAAACTGTGTGCAAGTGTACCTAGAAGAATTGATGCTGTTTTGAAGGCAAAGAGTGGTCACACCAAATACTAATTTGACTTAGATTTCTCTTCTGTTCATTCAGTTTGCAGTTTGTTAGTTGCTAAAAATAAACTATTAACACTTCTATTTTTGAAAGCAGTCTTACTTTGTAGCATTTTTTGCACAGTACTGTATATGTGCGTGTGTGTAAATATATATACATACATACATACATACATACGCCAGTGCTGATTGACAGACTGCCTCTGTTTTTCTGTCTCATAGGTAGACGTGGCAACACTATGCTGTTTATTGTGAAGCTAATACATCGATGTGTTTGAAACTGGGGTTGGACTGCCGTAGTCATCTTTATTTGGTCACAGCGAAGATCTTGTACATTTCGTCATAGTGGCTGAGGAAGATGTGTCCGAGATTACGTCAGATATGTGTGATTGAATTTTGTATTGAACTTGGAAAAAGCGGAAATGAAAATCGTGAAATCTTACCGCAAGTATATGGTGGAGCAACAATAAGCCGTGCTGCTGTATTTCAATGCTTTTTCAGTTAATTTGATATAATATGCTGAACCCGTTCAAATGAGCTGCCAAGTGTAACCGAAAGTTTGCGTAAAGATAATCTTGTCATTTTGCAACATCTCCGCAGCTTTGGCAATGTTAACATCTGTGACTGCGGTGGATGGTCTCCCAGAATGCACTGCGTCAGTCACCCTCTTTGAAGTGCTTCCACCACCGAAATACTCTAGCACGGCTAATTTTCTCCACTGTAAACTTGCCATAACATTTCATGAGTTTCATTTCCGCTTTTTCCAAGTTTAACACAAAATTAAATCACACATCTAATCTCAGACATTTTCCTCCTCTGCCATGGTGAGACGTACGCAGTCACTCGCTGTGACCAAACAAAGATGACTATGGCAGACCAACCATAGTTTCAGATACATCAATGTATGAGCTTCACAATAACCAGCATAGCGTTGCCACAACTACCTATGGGACAGAAAAATAGAGTCCGTCTCATTACTTTTCAATCAGCCCTCATACGTATATGTGTGTGTGTATATGTATGTATATATATATATGTGTGTGTGTGTGTGTGTGTGTGTGTGTGTGTGTGTGTGTGTGTGTGTATATGTAGAAAATGTGTTACTTGTTACTTGTTTTGTTCTACATTCAGTATTTTTAGAGACAAGATAAGGTAATGGTGGCATAGGTGCTAATTTCTGGAATGGCAACAAATCCGTTCCAGGGTATTCTTTTATTTTATTTTTTAAGCAGCACAAGCTTTGTAAACAAAATAGGTATCACTAGATTAGATAGAGGTGAAATAGTTTATACCTGCCCAACCAAATGTTAAATACGCAAACATTGCAGCTATGTTTAAATAGAAAACTTGCACTCAGAGGGGAATTTAAAATTTGATGTAGGTTCAGTATATTAATCAAAGTTTCAGGCCCATTCAGTAGGTCTTGATAGAAGACCCATCATTGGTCCAAGAAGTTGATTTCTGGTTCAATTACTGTTTCTCTTTCCCCATGAGTGCCCATTTTTCTCTTTCTGTCACCGCATTATCACATTGTTTTGCAGTCCTTCTCAATGACTGCAGCAAGAGACACTTGGGCTTATTTGCTAAAAATTAGTTTTATATTGCTGTATGTTGCCTTTAAACGTAAATAAATTGCAACTTTAAATCTCACCACAAAACTGACCGAAATCAGTGGTTTGTATAGTCGACATTTAGTACATTTTCCCCTTGATGTCTATGCATATTGCATTATCGCCCAACAGCAGTAATTTTCTGGTTTTATATAATAATTCTATTTGAGATGGCATTTATTGTCTGTGCATGGGTTTAATGTTTACCAGCGAAAAATAAAGCAATAAATATTTGACATCCTCTGAGTTAGTGTTTTGTGGTGAATTTGTTTCCAGGAATATAGCTGCCAACATGACCTACAGGAGGCTTTGTGTGTAGACAGACAAGATAAAGCAAATTTCATAAGATATTCAAATGTATTTATTGGCTGTAAACTATGGGATGCATTCAGCATCTCGGCTGTTGGCCGATGCCGAAATTCCAACATCACTGAGGAGACCGGCACAGGATCGCCAACTGTGTATCCCAGAGGGGAGTATCGTGGTTGACAGGGTTAGGGCCTACGGGGAAGGGTTAGGTACTTGGTGTTTTTTTTTTTTTTTTTAACCTTTGTCGCCACCCCCTTGAGGGTGAGGGATAAGGGTATGGGACAGGGGAGGTAGAAATACTTACCTCCTACGAAGTTGGGATCTTTAGTGTCTGGATGCTGCTGTCAGTCATGTGACCGCCAACATCCCGACCACCGGAATTTCATATGTAATCTCGTAAACTACGTGCACTTTTTCTCTTACGTCCTAGAGGATGCTGGGGACTCCGTAAGGACCATGGGGTATAGACGGGCTCCGCAGGAGACATGGGCACTATAAAGAACTTTAGAATGGGTGTGCACTGGCTCCTCCCTCTATGCCCCTCCTCCAGACCTCGGTTAGATCCTGTGCCCAGAGGAGATTGGGTGCACTACAGGGGAGCTCTCCTGAGTTTCTCTGAAAAAGACTTTTGTTAGGTTTTTTATTTTCAGGGAGCACTGCTGGCAACAGGCTCCCTGCATCGTGGGACTGAGGAGAGAGAAGCAGACCTACTTAAGTGGTAGGCTCTGCTTCTTAGGCTACTGGACACCATTAGCTCCAGAGGGAGTCGGAACGCAGGTCTCCCCCCGCCGTTCGTCCCAGAGCCGCGCCACCGCCGTCCTCACAGAGTCGGAAGATTGAAGCCAGGTGAGTATAAGAAGAAAAGAAGACTTCAAGGCGGCAGAAGACTTCAGATCTTCACTGAGGTAAGCGTGCAGCGGTAATGCTGCGCGCCATTGCTCCCACACACTACACACACTAGCGGGCACTGATGGGTGCAGGGCGCAGGGGGGGGCGCCCTGGGCAGCAATAATAACCTCTATATCTGGCATTATAATAGGCACTGCGGAGGCAGTTATTCTTTAAATCCCCCGCCAGTTTTGAGATTGAGCGGGACCGAAGCCCGCCGCTGGAGGGGGCGGAGCTTGGTCCCTCAGCACTAACCAGCCCCATTTTCTCCACAGAGATCTGCAGAGAAGCTGGCTCCCCGGTATCTCCCCTGCTGAACACGGTGACACAGGGCTGAAAAGAGGAGGGGGGGGCACTTGTAAGGCGCAGTGAGTGTATTAACACAGTGATTAATATAAATAGCGCTATTATCTGGGAGTTTATTTTTCAGTGTCAGTTGGCGCTGGGTGTGTGCTGGCATACTCTCTCTCTGTCTCTCCAAAGTGCCTTATTGGGGAACTGTCTCCTTATAACTATATCCCTGTGAGTGTGGGGGTGTCGGTACGAGTGTGTCGGCATGTCTGATGCGGAAGGCTCAGCTAGGAGGAGGTGGAGCAGATGATTGTGGTGTCTCCATCGGCAACGTGACCTTATTACATAAGAGATTGGACAAAGCAGAGTCCAGGAGAAAAGCAGGGAGTCAATCCATGGCTTCAGCTGGGTCACCGGGCCCTTCTGGGTCTCAGAAACGTCCCCTATCCCAAATAGCAGACACTGATACTGACACGGATTCTGACTTCAGTGTCGACTACGATGAGGCGAGGTTACACCCAAGGGTGGCCAAAAGTATTCATTATATGATTGTTGCAATAAAAGATGTTTTGCATATCACAGATGACCCCTCGGTCCCTGACACGAGGGTGCGCATGTATAAGGAAAAGAAACCTGAGGTAACCTTTCCCCCATCCCATGAGCTGAACGAGTTATTTGAAAAAGCTTGGGAAACTCCAGATAAAAAACTGCAGATTCCCAAGAGGATTCTTATGGCGTATCCTTTCCCTGCACAGGACAGGGTACGTTGGGAATCCTCACCCAGGGTGGACAAGGCTTTAACACGCTTGTCCAAGAAAGAGGCAGCTCTCGAGGATCCTGCGGATCGCAGACAGAAAACTACTTTAAAGTCTATTTATGCGCATACCGGTGCTTTGCTCAGACCGGCAATAGCATCGGCATGGGTGTGTAGTGCAGTTGCAGCTTGGACAGATACCTTGTCAGCTGACCTTGATACCCTAGATAGGGATACCATTTTATTGACCTTAGGCCACATTAAAGACGCAGTCTTATACATGAGGGACGCTCAAAGAGACGTTGGGCTGCTGGGTTCGAGAGCCAACGCCATGGCGATTTCTGCTAGGCGAGCCCTGTGGACCCGCCAATGGACGGGTGATGCAGACTCAAAGACGCATATGGAGGTTTTGCCATACAAAGGTGAAGTTTTATTTGGGGAAGTTCTCGCGGACCTGGTTGCCACAGCTACCGCGGGTAAATCTACCTTTTTGCCTTTTGTTCCCCCGCAGCACAGGAAAACTCCACAATATCAGATGCAGTCCTTTCGGTCGCGTAAGTCCAGAAGAGGTCGGGGCTCATCTTTCCTCGCCAGAGGTAAGGGTAGAGGAAAGAGAGCACCTGCTCCGGCTAGTTCCCAGGAGCAGAAGTCCTCCCCGGCTTCTACTAAATCCACCGCATGACGCTGGGGCTCCACTGAGGGAGTCCGCACCGGTGGGGGCACGTCTTTGACTCTTCAGCCAGGTCTGCGTTCTGTCTGACTTGATCCTTGGGCGATGGATATTGTATCCCAAGGCTACAAACTGGAATTCGACGAGGTGCCCCCTCGCCGGTTTTTCAAGTCGGCCTTGCCAGCTTCTCCCCCAGAGAGGGAAGTAGTGTTCACTGCAATTCAAAAGCTGTATCAACAGCAAGTGATTGTCAAGGTTCCCCTAGTCCAATAGGGGAAAGGGTACTATTCGACCCTGTTCGTGGTACCGAAGCCGGATGGTTCGGTCACACCCATTTTAAATCTAAAATCCCTAAACCTGTACTTGAGAGAGTTCAAATTCAAGATGGAATCGCTCCGGGCTGTGATCTCCAGCCTGGAAGGGGGGGATTTTATGGTGTCACTCGACATAAAGGATGCATACCTTCATGTCCCCATATATCCTCCTCATCAGGCGTACCTGAGATTCGCTGTACAGGACTGTCATTACCAGTTTCAGACGTTGCCATTTGGGCTTTCCACGGCCCCAAGGATTTTCACCAAGGTGATGGCGGAGATGATGGTGGCAGGGAGTCACAATTATCCCATACTTGGACGATCTCCTGATAAAAGCAAGATCGAGAGATCAATTGCAGAAGAGCGTGTCACTCTCCCTGAGAGTGCTACAACAACACGGTTGGATTCTCAATCTGCCAAAGTCACAAGTGATTCCAACGACTCGACTATCATTCCTAGGCATGATTCTGGACACGGAACAGAAGAGGGTTTTTCTCCCGATGGGAAAAAGCCCAGGACCTCCAGAACATGGTCAGAGACTTGCTAAAACCAAAAAGAGTGTCTGTTCATCAATGCACTCGAGTTCTGGGGAAAATGGTGGCAGCCTACGAGGCCATCCCCTTCGGCAGGTTTCATGCGAGGACGTTTCAGTGGGACCTCCTGGACAAGTGGTCCGGGTCCCATCTACTAATAAATCAGAAGATAAGCCTGTCCCCCCAGGCCAGGGTGTCTCTCCTGTGGTGGCTGCAAAGTGCTCACCTTCTAGAGGGTTGCAGGTTCGGCATTCTGGACTGGGTTCTCGTGACCACGGACGCGAGCCTCCGAGGATGGGGAGCGGTCACACAAGGAAGTAATTTTCAGGGGCTATGGTCAAGCCAGGAGGCTTGTCTACACATCAACATACTGGAATTGAGGGCCATATACAATGGCCTACGACAAGCTGAGGATCTTCTTCGCGACCTACCGGTTCTGATTCAATCAGACAACGTCACAGCCGTGGCTCATGTAAACCGCCAAGGCGGGACAAGGAGCAGAGTGGCAATGGCGGAAGCCACCAGGATTCTTCGCTGGGCGGAAAATCACGTAAGCGCTCTGTCAGCGGTCTTCATTCCGGGAGTGGACAACTGGAAAGCAGACTTCCTCAGCAGACGCGATCTCCATCCAGGAGAGTGGGGACTTCATCAAGAAGTTTTTACAGAGATAACAAGTCTTTGGGGAATTCCTCACATAGACATGATGGCGTCACGCCTCAACAAGAAGCTTCGGAGGTATTGTGCCAGGTCAAGGGACCCTCAGGCAGTAGCGGTGGACGCCCTGGTGACACCTTGGGTGTTTCAGTCGGTCTGTGTGTTCCCCCCCTCTTCCTCTCATCTCAAAAATATTGAGTATCATAAGACAAAAAAGAGTGAAAACAATACTCATTGTTCCAGATTGGCCTCGAAGGGCCTGGTATTCAGATCTTCAGGAGATGCTCACAGAAGATCCATGGCCTCTTCCTCTCAGGGAGGACCTGTTAAAACAGGGGCCCTGCGGGTTCCAAGACTTACTGCGGTTACGTTTGACGGCATGGCGGTTGAACGCCGAATCCTAGCTGGGAAAGGTATTCCGGAGGAAGTCATCCCTACTCTGATAAAGGCTAGGAAGGACGTGACGGCAAAACATTATCACTGTATCTGGAGGAAGTATATTTCTTGGTGTGAAGCCAAGAAGGCTCCTACGGAAGATTTCCATCTGGGCCGTTTTCTCCACTTTCTACAGACAGGAGTGGATATGGGCCTAAAATCAGGCTCCATTAAGGTACAGTTTTCGGCCCTGTCTATTTTCTTTCAGAAGGAATTAGCTTCTCTCCCAGAAGTCCAGACTTTTGTAAAGGTAGTGCTGCACATCCAGCCTCCTTTTGTGCCCCCAGTGGCACCTTGGCACCTTAATGTGGTGTTACGGTTCCTGAAGTCTCGCTGGTTTGAACCTCTTCAAACGGTTGAATTGAAATTTCTCACTTGGAAGGTGGTCATGTTGTTGGCCTTGGCATCTGCAAGGCGGGTGTCCGAATTGGCGGCCTTGTCTCACAAGAGCCCCTATTTGACCTTCCATGTGGATAGAGCAGAGTTGAGGACTCGTCCTCAATTTTTGCCTAAGGTGGTTTCTTCATTTCATATGAACCAACCTATTGTGGTGCCAGTGGCTACGAGTGACTTGGAGGATTCCAAGTCCCTGGATGTAGTCAGGGCCTTAAAAATCTATGTATCCAGGACGGCTCGAGTTAGGAAAACAGAAGCACTGTTTGTCCTGTATGCAGCCAACAAAGTTGGCACTCCTGCTTCGAAGCAGACTATTGCTCGCTGGATCTGTAACACGATTCAGCAGGCTCATTCTACGGCAGGACTGCCGTTAACAAATTCGGTAAAGGCCCATTCCACTAGGAAGGTGGCCTCTTCTTGGGCGGCTGCCCGAGGCGTCTCGGCTTTACAGCTTTGCCGAGCAGCTACCAGGTCAGGTTCAAACACTTTTGCAAAGTTCTATAAGTTTGATACCCTGGCTGATCAGGACCTTGCGTTTGCTCAGTCGGTGCTGCAGAGTCGTCCGCACTCTCCCGCCCGGTCTGGAGCTTTGGTATAAACCCCATGGTCCTTACGGAGTCCCCAGCATCCTCTAGGACGTAAGAGGAAATAAGATTTTAAACCTACCGGTAAATCTTTTTCTCCTAGTCTATAGAGGATGCTGGGCGCCCGTCCCAGTGCGGACAAAATCTGCAAGGCTTGTATATAGTTGTTGCTTACATAAGGGTTATGTTACAGTTGAGATCAGTCTTTAGCTGATACTGTTTTTGTTCATACTGTTAACTGGTTGCGTATATTCCAGGTTATACGGTGTGAATGGTGTGGGCTGGTATGAATCTTGCCCTTAGATTAACAAAATCCTTTCCTCATATTGTCCATCTCCTCTGGGCACAGTTTCTCTAACTGAGGTCTGGAGGAGGGGCATAGAGGGAGGAGCCAGTGCACACCCATTCTAAAGTTGTTTATAGTGCCCATGTCTCCTGCGGAGCCCGTCTATACCCCATGGTTCTTACGGAGTCCCCAGCATCCTCTACGGACTAGGAGAAAAAGATTTACCGGTAGGTTTAAAATCTTATTTCTCTGACGTCCTAGTGGATGCTGGGAACTCCGTAAGGACCATGGGGAATAGCGGGCTCCGAAGGAGGCTGGGCACTCTAGAAAGATTTATGACTACCTGGTGTGCACTGGCTCCTCCCACTATGACCCTCCTCCAAGCCTCCGTTAGATTTTGTGCCCGGCCGAGGTTGGATGCACACTAGGGGCTCTCCTGAGCCCTTAGAAAGAAAGTATAGATTTAGGTTTTTTATTTTCAGTGAGACCTGCTGGCAACAGGCTCACTGCAGCGAGGGACTAAGGGGAGAAGAAGCGAACTCGCCTGCTTGCAGCCGGATTGGGCTTCTTAGGCTACTGGACACCATTAGCTCCAGAGGAATCGACCGCAGGCCCAGTCCTTGGTGTTCGGTCCCGGAGCCGCGCCGCCGCCCCCCTTACAGAGCCAGAAGCAAGAAGAGGTCCGGAAAAACGGCGGCAGAAGACATCAGTCTTCACCAAGGTAGCGCACAGCACTGCAGCTGTGCGCCTTTGCTCCTCATACACACTTCATACTCCGGTCACTGAGGGTGCAGGGCACTGGGGGGGGGGGGGGGGGCGCCCTGAGAAGCAATAATAACACCTTGGCTGGCAAAAATTCCACAATATATAGTCCCAGAGGCTATATATGTGGAAAATACCCCTGCCAGAATATGGAAAAAAGCGGGAGAATAGTCCGCGGAAAAGGGGCGGAGCTATATCTCACAGCACACTGGCGCCATTTCTCCTTCACAGATCCGCTGGAAGGAAGCTCCCTGGCTCTCCCCTGCAGTCTACACTACAGAACAGGGTAAAAACAGAGAGGGGGGGGCACTAAATTTAGGCGCAGTATATAATATATAGAAAAAGCAGCTATAGGGGACATAACTCAGTTAGTCCCTGCATTATATAGCGCTCTGGTGTGTGCTGGCATACTCTCACTCTGTCCCCCCAAAGGGCTTTTGTGGGTCCTGTCCTCATTCTGAGCATTCCTTGTGTGTGTGCGGTGTGTCGGTACGGCTGTGTCGACATGTTTGATGAGGATAATGATGTGGAGGCGGAGCAGATGCCTTTAGAAGGGATGTCACCCCCTGCGGGGCAGACACCTGAGTGGATGAGCTTATGGAATGTAATGAGTGCACGTATAGACTCCTTACATAAGAAAATTGACGACATGCCAAATGTGGGACAGCCGACTTCTCAGCTCGTGCCTGCCCAGGCGTCGCATGGGTCGTCAGGGGCTCTAAAACGCCCGCTACCGCAAGCAGACCCAGATGTCGACACTGATACTGACACCAGTGTCGACGACGATGAGTCTAACCTGATGCCCACTAAGGCCATTCACTGCATGATTGAGGCAATGAAAGAGGTGTTACACATTTCTGATATAACTACAGGTACCACTAAAAAGGGTATTATGTTTGGAGAGAAAAAACTACCCGTAGTTTTTCCCCCATCAGATGAATTAAATGAAGTGTGTGAAGAAGCCTGGGCTTTCCCTGATAAAAAATTGGTAATTCCTAAGAAGGTACTAATGGCGTTCCCTTTCCCTCCAGAGGATAGGTCACGTTGGGAAACACCCCCCAGGGTGGATAAAGCGCTCACACGTTTGTCTAAAAAGGTGGCACTACCGTCTCCGGATACGGCCGCCCTCAAGGAACCTGCTGATAGAAAGCAGGAGGCGATCCTGAAGTCTGTATATACACACTCAGGCATTATACTTAGGCCAGCTATTGCGTCAGCTTGGATGTGCAGTGCTGCCGCTGCGTGGTCAGATAAACTGTCAGAAAATATTGACACATTAGACAGAGACACGATCCTGTTAACCATAGACCATATAAAAGACTCAGTCTTATATATGAGAGATGCACAGAGGGAAATCTGCCGACTAGCATCTAAAGTAAGTGCATTGTCCATTTCTGCTAGGAGAGGCTTATGGACTCGCCAGTGGACAGGAGATGCAGATTCTAAAAAGCACATGGAAGTGTTGCCATATAAGGGTGAGGAATTATTTGGGGATGGTCTCTCGGACCTAGTTTCCACAGCAACGTCTGGGAAGTCAGCATTTTTACCCCATGTCCCCTCACAGCCTAAGAAGGCGCCGTTTTATCAGGTTCAGTCCTTTCGGACCCAGAAAAACAGGCGTGGAAAAGGCGGGCCCTTTCTGTCCAGAGGCAGAGGTAGGGGAAAAAGGCTGCAACAAACAGCAGGTTCCCAGGAGCAAAAGTCCTCCCCCGCTTCTTCTTCCAAGTCCGCCGCATGACGGTGGGGCTCCACAGGCGGAGCCAGGTACGGTGGGGGGTCGCCTCAAGAATTTCAGCGATCAGTGGGCTCGCTCACAGGTGGATCCCTGGATCCTGCAAATAGTATCTCAGGGGTACAAACTGGAATTCGAGGCGTCCCCACCCCACCGGTTCCTAAAATCTGCCTTGCCGATTGCTCCCTCAGACAGGGAGGCGGTGCTAGCGGCAATTCACAAGCTGTATTCCCAGCAGGTGATAATCAAGGTACCCCTACTTCAACAAGGCCGGGGTTATTATTCCACACTATTTGTGGTACCGAAACCGGACGGTTCGGTGAGACCCATTTTAAATTTAAAATCCTTTAACACGTACATAAAAAAATTCAAGTTCAAGATGGAATCGCTCAGGGCGGTTATTGCAAGCCTGGACGAGGGGGATTACATGGTATCCCTGGACATCAAGGATGCTTACTTGCATGTCCCCATTTACCATCCTCACCAGGAGTACCTCAGATTTGTGGTACAGGATTGCCATTACCAATTCCAGACGCTGCCGTTTGGCCTGTCCACGGCACCGAGGGTATTTACCAAGGTTATGGCGGAAATGATGATACTCCTTCGAAAAAAGGGAGTTTTAATTATCCTGTACTTGGACGATCTCCTAATAAAAGCGAGGTCCAAGGAACAGTTGTTGGTGGGAGTAGCACTATCTCAGGAGGTGCTGCACCAGCACGGCTGGATTCTGAATATCCCAAAGTCACAGCTGGTTCCGACGACACGGCTACTGTTCCTGGGTATGATTCTGGATACAGTCCAGAAGAAAGTGTTTCTCCCGGAGGAGAAAGCCAGGGAGTTGTCATCTCTAGTCAGAGACCTACTGAAACCAAAACAGGTATCAGTGCATCGCTGCACACGGGTCCTGGGAAAGATGGTGGCTTCTTACGAAGCAATTCCCTTCGGCAGGTTCCATGCCAGAATCTTTCAGTGGGACCTGTTGGACCAGTGGTCCGGATCGCATCTTCAGATGCATCGCTTAATAACCCTGTCTCCAAGAACCAGGGTGTCTCTACTGTGGTGGCTGCAGAGTGCCCATCTTCTAGAGGGCCGCAGGTTCGGCATACAGGACTGGGTCCTGGTGACCACGGATGCCAGCCTTCGAGGCTGGGGGGCAGTCATACAGGGAAGAAACTTCCAAGGACTATGGTCGAGTCAGGAGACTTCCCTTCACATAAATATTCTGGAACTAAGGGCCATCTACAATGCCCTAAGTCAAGCAAGATCCCTGCTCCTACACCAGCCGGTGCTGATCCAGTCAGACAACATCACGGCAGTCGCCCATGTAAATCGACAGGGCGGCACAAGAAGCAGGATGGCGATGGCAGAAGCCACAAGAATTCTCCGATGGGCGGAGAATCATGTACTAGCACTGTCAGCAGTGTTCATTCCGGGAGTGGACAACTGGGAAGCAGACTTCCTCAGCAGACACGACCTCCACCCGGGAGAGTGGGGACTTCACCCAGAAGTCTTCCAGATGCTGGTAAACCGTTGGGAAAAACCACAGGTGGACATGATGGCGTCCCGTCTCAACAAAAAGTTAAAAAGATATTGCGCCAGGTCAAGGGACCCTCAGGCGATAGCTGTGGACGCTCTAGTGACACCGTGGGTGTACCAGTCGGTTTATGTGTTCCCTCCTCTGCCTCTCATTCCAAAGGTATTGAGAATAATAAGAAAGCGAGGAGTAAACACAATTCTCGTGGTTCCGGATTGGCCAAGACGAGCGTGGTACCCGGAACTTCAAGAGATGCTCTCAGAGGACCCGTGGCCTCTACCGCTCAGACAGGACCTGTTACAGCAGGGGCCCTGTCTGTTCCAAGACTTACCGCGGCTGCGTTTGACGGCATGGCGGTTGAACACCGGATCCTAAAGGAAAAGGGTATTCCGGAAGAAGTCATTCCTACGCTTATTAAGGCCAGGAAAGATGTTACGGCAACGCATTATCACCGCATATGGCGGAAATATGTTGCATGGTGCGAGGCCAATAAGGCCCCAACAGAGGAATTTCAACTAGGTCGATTTCTGCATTTCCTGCAAGCAGGAGTGGATATGGGCCTAAAACTAGGCTCCATTAAAGTACAGATCTCGGCTCTGTCGATTTTCTTTCAAAAAGAACTAGCTTCAGTACCTGAAGTTCAGACATTTGTGAAAGGAGTGCTGCATATTCAGCCCCCATTTGTGCCTCCTGTGGCACCTTGGGATCTCAACGTGATGTTGAGTTTCTTAAAATCACATTGGTTTGAGCCACTAAAAACCGTGGATCTGAAATATCTCACGTGGAAAGTGATCATGTTATTAGCCTTGGCTTCAGCCAGGCGAGTGTCAGAATTTGCGGCTTTATCATGTAAAAGCCCTTATCTGATTTTCCATATGGATAGGGCAGAGTTGAGGACTCGTCCCCAATTTCTCCCTAAGGTGGTGTCAGCATTTCACCTGAACCAGCCTATTGTGGTGCCGGCGGCTACTAGTGAATTGGAGGACTCCAAGTTGCTAGACGTTGTCAGGGCCCTGAAAATATATGTTTCCAGGACGGCTGGAGTCAGAAAATCTGACTCGCTGTTTATCCTGTATGCACCCAACAAGCTGGGTGCTCCTGCTTCTAAGCAGTCTATTGCTCGCTGGATTTGTAGTACAATTCAGCTTGCACATTCTGTGGCAGGCATACCACAGCCAAAATCTGTAAATGCCCATTCCACAAGGAAGGTGGGCTCATCTTGGGCGGCTGCCCGAGGGGTCTCGGCTTTACAACTTTGCCGAGCAGCTACTTGGTCAGGGGCAAACACGTTTGCAAAATTCTACAAATTTGATACCCTGGCTGAGGAGGACCTGGAGTTCTCTCATTCGGTGCTACAGAGTCATCCGCACTCTCCCGCCCGTTTGGGAGCTTTGGTATAATCCCCATGGTCCTTACGGAGTTCCCAGCATCCACTAGGACGTCAGAGAAAATAAGAATTTACTCACCGGTAATTCTATTTCTCGTAGTCCGTAGTGGATGCTGGGTGCCCATCCCAAGTGCGGATTGTCTGCAATACTTGTAAATAGTTATTGTTAACTAAAGGGTTATTGTTGAGCCATCTGTTGAGAGGCTCAGTTGTTTTTCATACTGTCAAACTGGATATAGTATCACGAGTTGTACGGTGTGATTGGTGTGGCTGGTAAGAGTCTTACCCGGGATTCTAAATCCTTCCTTATTATGTCAGCTCGTCCGGGCACAGTGTCCTAACTGAGGCTTGGAGGAGGGTCATAGTGGGAGGAGCCAGTGCACACCAGGTAGTCATAAATCTTTCTAGAGTGCCCAGCCTCCTTCGGAGCCCGCTATTCCCCATGGTCCTTACGGAGTTCCCAGCATCCACTACGGACTACGAGAAATAGAATTACCGGTGAGTAAATTCTTATTTTTTTTTTTTAATATAGAGCCTCAGAAATTTACAGGATATATCAACCTTTTATATTAATGCCTCAATTACTGCAAAACAATCTTGTGAGGAAACATGCATTGGATCTGTTCAGTCTTAGGGGTATATGCAATTTCGGTCGAATTCCCGAAATTGTCGAAAAACGGGACTTTTTCGCCAAAAAAAAAAAAATCGACAATGCAATTCAGTACTTTCCGTCAAAAAAACGGACTTTCCAAATTCGACTTTTTGAAATTCGACATTTGTCAAATTCGACTTTTCTGCAATGGTACAAATGCGGCAATTCGACAAAAGTATATTCAATTGAAGTTTGGAAATTCGACAACCGTGCTTTTAGACAGTAAATTCGTAATTTTCAATCCGCCACACTTTGGTGGGTGAATCTAATAAAAAAAATTTAAAACATGTTTTTTTTTTGTGTTTTTTTTTTATTGGTAATAGCATATCTATTTATATTAGAAGGGATTAGGTACTTGGTTTGTCTTTTTGGGAGGCACAAGTATTTATATATTTTTAAAAATATTATTTTTTTTTTATTATTATTTTTTAAATGGAATGGTAAAATCCCGAAAAAAATGTAGTGGGGTCCCCCCTCCAAAGCATAACCAGCCTCGGGCTCTTCGAGCCGGTCCTGGTTCTAAAAATCCGGGGGGAAAATGGACAGGGGATCCCCCGTATTTTTAAAACCAGCACCGGGCTCTGCGCCTGGTGCTGGTGCAAAAAATACGGGGGACAAAAAGAGTAGGGGTCCCCCGTATTTTTTACACCAGCATCGGGCTCCACTAGCTGGACAGATAATGCCACAGCCGGGGGTCACTTTTATACAGTGCCCTGCGGCCGTGGCATTAAATATCCAACTAGTCACCCCTGGCCGGGGTACCCTGGGGGAGTAGGGACCCCTTCAATCAAGGGGTCCCCCCCCCCAGCCACCCAAGGGCCAGGGGTGAAGCCCGAGGCTGTCCCCACCCATCCAAGGGCTGCGGATGGGAGGCTGATAGCCTTGAGAAAATGTAAAGAATATTGTTTTTTCCAGTAGTACTACAAGTCCCAGCTAGCCTCCCCCGCAAGCCAGTACTTGGAGAACCACAAGTACCAGCATGCGGGAGAAAAACGGGCCCGCTGGTACCTGTAGTAGTACTACTGGAAAAAAAATACCCAAATAAAAACAGGAGACACACACCTTGAGAGTAAAACTTTATTGCACACCTGCCGACACACACTTACCTATGTTGATCCGCCGACTGCCACGTCTCCTGATAAGACGATCCGGGGTACCTGTGAATAAAATTATACTCGCCTCAATCCAGTGTCCAGATATAAATCCTCGAACTTGGCAAAACAAATAAACGCACACCCGAACCAGCGGACTGAAAGGGGTCCCATGTTTTCACATGGGACCCCTTTACCCGAATGCCGGGACACCACGTGACTCCTGTCACCGAGGTCCCTTCAGCCAATCAGGAAGCGCTACTTCGTTGCACTCACCTGATTGGCTGTATGCGCGTGTGACCTCAGACAGCGCATCGCAAAGCCTCTCCATTATCTTCAATGGTGGGAACTTTGCGTCAGCGGTGAGGTCACCTGCGGTCAGCGGCTGACCGCGGGTAACCCCACCGCTGACGGCAAAGTTCCCACCATTGAAAGTAATGGAGAGGCTTTGCGATGCGCTGTCTGAGGTCACACGCGCATACAGCCAATCAGGTGAGTGCAACGAAGTAGCGCTTCCCGATTGGCTGAAGGGACCTCGATGACAGGAGTCACGTGGTGTCCCGGCATTCGGGGAAAGGGGTCCCATGTGAAAACATGGGACCCCTTTCAGTCCGCTGGTTCGGATGTGCGTATATTTGTTTTGCCAAGTTCGAGGATTTATATCTGGACACTGGATTGAGGTGAGTATAATTTTATTCACAGGTACCCCGGATCGTCGTATCAGGAGACGTGGCAGTCGGCGGGTCAACATAGGTAAGTATGTGTGTGTCGGCAGGTGTGCAATAAAGTTTTACTCTCAAGGTGTGTCTCCTGTTTTTATTTGGGTATTTTTTTTCCAGTAGTACTACAGGTACCAGCGGGCCCGTTTTTCTCCCGTATGCTGGTACTTGTGGTTCTCCAAGTACCAGCTTGCGGGGGAGGCTTGCTGGGACTTGTAGTACTACAGGAAAAAACAATATTCTTTACATTTTCTCAAGGCTATCAGCCTCCCATCCGCAGCCCTTGGATGGGGGGGACAGCCTCGGGCTTCACCCCTGGCCCTTGGGTGGCTGGGGGGGACCCCTTGATTGAAGGGGTCCCCACTCCCCCAGGGTACCCCGGCCAGGGGTGACTAGTTGGATATTTAATGCCACGGCCGCAGGGCACTGTATAAAAGTGACCCCCGGCTGTGGCATTATCTGTCCAGCTAGTGGAGCCCGATGCTGGTGTAAAAAATACGGGGGACCCCTACTCTTTTTGTCCCCCGTATTTTTTGCACCAGCACCAGGCGCAGAGCCCGGTGCTGGTTTTAAAAATACGGGGGATCCCCTGTCCATTTTCCCCCCGGATTTTTAGAACCAGGACCAGCTCGAAGAGCCCGAGGCTGGTTATGCTTTGGAGGGGGGACCCCACGCCATTTTTTTCTGTGTTTTTTCCCGTTTTTACCCGTTTTTTAAAAAACGGAACAAAATCCGTCAAATCGGCCGTTTTTCGTCAGCGGGACTGTCGAATCCATTTTTTATTGCATATGGTCAATTTCGGCACCCACTTGCCGAAATTAGACTGTCGAATTGAAAAACGGCCGAAAAATTGCCGCAATTCGCCGCTAATTGCATATACCCCTTAGTGAGGAAGACTTACACATAGGGCTCTTGTACGTGTTACACAGCCTAATGCAGGCATTCCTAACCGCGGTCCTCAAGGCACATCAACAGTGCAGGTTTTAGTGATATACAGGCTTCAGCACAGATGGTTAAATCAAAATAACTGAGGTACTACTTAAGTCACCTGTGTTCAGGTGACTTAATTAGTCACCTGAACACAGGTGAAGCCTGGATATCACTAAAACCAGGACTGTTAGTGTGCCTTGAGGACCGAGGTTGGGAAACACTGGCCTAATGGAAACTAAACCTCACCAGTGGCAAACGCAGGATTTCTAGAGGGAGGTTTCCAAATATGCTCCACAATCTCCCACGCTGCGGAACATTGGAGCAAGTGCAGGAGTCTGGGGATCCTAGTAACGACCTAAACATTAATGTAAACAGTCTTTTTATACACTGGATACTGTATGGAAAACAGTATTAATATTTAACACTATAGATGGTCTATAGCAGAGGTTCTCAAACTCGGTACTCGGGGGCACACACAGTGCATGTTTTGCAGGTCTCCTCACAGAATCGCAAGTGAAATAATTAGCTCCACCTGTGGACCTTTTAAAATGTCAGTGAGTAATTAATACACCTGTGCACCTGCTGGGTTACCTGCAAAACATGCACTGTGTGGGCTCCCGAGGACCGAGTTTGAGAACCTCTGGTCTATAGCATACTTACCTACTTTGCTGCCTCCTCCTCCGGGAGGAGGCAGCGTTGTAGGTGCATAGGGGCGTGGCCGGCAGCAGGATGGGCGGTTTGGGGGCGTGACCGGCAGCAGGATGGGCGGTCCGGGGGCTTTGCATCAGGGTCGCGTCATCGTGACTCCACCCCCCGCTGTGCTGTGCCGAGAAACGAGGCGCTGCATAGCGGGGGGCGGAGCTACAATGACGCGATTTACCGCGAATCGCGTCATCGGACCCCCTCGGGCCGCCTACTTGTTCTCTGCCGCGGGCGGCCGAGGGAGAAAGCAGGAGGCTTGCCCACCTTTCCGGGGGGCCGGGAGGGTCACCCGATTTTCGGGAGCCTCCCGGCCATTCCGGGAGGGTAGGCAAGTATGGTCTATAGTATAGGCTGTGTCAAACATTTACATAATATAAATAAATGGTCAGGAAATTTTAAACATGCCATAATAAATACACAAACATAATAGAACCAGTACTGTACTTTCTAAGCAGCAGCTCTGCTCTGTCCCTTAAACTGCATGATGTGTGGCAGCTCTAGTAATCTCATTACATACCATTGCTATTGTCATAATTTGAGCCACTTGCCAAGATGAGGGGGGTTTACTGGCAACCAGAACCCCCCACCCCTGCGTTTGCCTATGCTCACCTGTAAATATGTGACTTACGTACAGGTCTGTCTAAAGTCAGTTGACAGACTCAATACTGTAGCTTGCTGCGAGAAAAAGTAGAATTGTTTTCCTAAGCAAAAAGCTTTACTTTCAAGGAAATGCAAGACTGAATGTAAATTAAAATACATCAACATATATTGTTTTAAAGTTTCTTTCCAAAAGTACGCACAGCTCTAATTTTTTTATCAAATGGTGAATGGGTTTACATTCTATTTTAAGGACACTGGTCAACAAAAATCAATTTTCTCTTCACACAGATAAATACACTTTTCTGTATGCATTTTTGGCGCGGATTCCAAATCTCACAAGTCATTATCACAATTTTTTTTTTTTTTTATTGCAAGATCTTAAAAGGGTTGGGAGTATGCTTTTCTTTTTTGAAATATGTCTGGACTATCCCAATACGACATCCAACACTGGTCAGCCATCATGCTTTTGTTCCAAAATCCTGGTAGCGAGTTTTCTTAGTGTGAGTATCTTGGCGGACCCGTCCCCTTGCTCGTCACTCACTGCACCAAGATTTTCTGGAGAGAAATACAGATAGGAATTCAGGAAATGCTTTTTCAATGACATATGATATAATATAAATATTAACAGTTTCTTATATAGCGCAGCAAATTCCGTTGCGCTTTACAATTGAAACCATGATAAAATAAAACTGGGTAACAACAAACCGTTATTGGGCCGATTTGCCAATAATTGGAAGAACGGCCAAAGCTATTGTATAGTGTGTACGAACGATCGTGTCGGCGTTTCTCCGATAATCTGGGAAAATCTTGCACACACACGAACGATCGATTTTCTGATCTATCGGCCCAGATCAAAAATATCTGCCACAATCTCCCGATATCTAGCAGTGTGTGTGCATTCTCAATAATCTAAGAAAACAAGTGGGTATACCAGCGTTGGCTGAATGACATAAATAATGAATGGACGGTTGGTTTTAAAATGAAAACAATCTGATTTTATTATCTAAAATAACGAAGAGGATAAAATCCCTTCTCTAAAATATGCAGATGCAAAAATAAGATTTTAAACCTACCGGTAAATCTATTTCTCCTAGTCTGTAGAGGATGCTGGGGACTCCGTAAGGACCATGGGGTATAGACTGGCTCCGCAGGAGATAGGGCACCTAAAAAGAACTTTTACTATGGGTGTGCACTGGCTCCTCCCTCTATGCCCCTCCTCCAGACCTCAGTTAGAGAACTGTGCCCAGAGGAGATGGACAATACAAGGCAGGATTTAGCAATCCAAGGGCAAGATTCATACCAGCCCACACCAATCATACCATGTAACCTGGAACATACATAACCAGTTAACAGTATGAACAAAAAACAACAGTAACGGTCTAAGACCGATGTCAACTGTAACATAACCCTTATGTAAGCAACAACTATATACAAGTCTTGCAGAATGTTGTCCGCACTGGGACGGGCGCCCAGCATCCTCTACGGACTAGGAGAAATAGATTTACCGGTAGGTTTAAAATCTTATTTTCTCTTACGTCCTAGAGGATGCTGGGGACTCCGTAAGGACCATGGGGTTTATACCAAAGCATCCAATCGGGCGGGAGAGTCCGGACGACTCTGCAGCACCGACTGAGCCAACGCTAGGTCCTCATCAGCCAGGGTATCAAACTTGTAGAATTTAGCAAAAGTGTTTGACCCCGACCACGTCGCCGCTCGGCAAAGTTGTAAAGCCGAGACGCCTCGGGCAGCCGCCCAAGAAGAGCCCACCTTCCTAGTGGAATGGGCCTTAACCGAATTTGGTACCGGCAATCCAGCCGTAGAGTGAGCCTGCTGAATCGTATTACAGATCCAGCGAGCAATAGTCTGCTTTGAAGCAGGAGCGCCAATCTTATTGTCAGCATACAGAACAAACAGAGCCTCTGTTTTCCTAATTCTAGCCGTCCTGGCTACATACATTTTTAAGGCCCTGACTATGTCCAGGGATCTGGAATCCTCCAGGTCACCTGTAGCCACAGGCACGACTATAGGTTGATTCATATGGAACGACGAAACCACTTTAGGCAAAAATTGCGGACGTGTCCTCAATTCAGCTCGATCCACATGAAAAATCAAGTAGGGGCTCTTGTGTGATAGAGCCGCCAATTCTGACACTCGCCTTGCTGATGCTAAGGCCAACAACATTACCACCTTCCAGGTACGAAATTTCAACTCAACCTTGTTAAGCGGTTCAAACCAGTGTGATTTTAGGAACTGTAACACCACGTTCAGGTCCCATGGTGCCACTGGAGGCACAAAAGGGGGCTGGATGTGCAGCACTCCCTTTACAACGTCTGGACTTCTGGAAGAGAAGCCCATTCCATCTGAAAGAAAATCGAGAGGGCCGAAATCTGTACCTTAACCAAGCCTAATTTCAGGCCCATATCCACTCCTGTCTGTAGGAAGTGGAGAAGACGACCCAAATGAAAATCTTCCGTAGGTGCATTCTTGGTCTCACACCAAGACACATACTTTCGCCAGATACGGTGATAATGTTTGATCGTCACCTCCTTCCTAGCCTTTATTAAAGTAGGGATGACCTCTTCCGGAATCCCCTTTTTCGCTAGGATTCGGCGTTCAACCGCAATGCCGTCAAACGTAACCGCGGTAAGTCTTGAAATACACAGGGCCCCTGCTGCAACAGGTCTTCCCCCAGAGGAAGAGGCCAGGGGTCTCCTGTGAGCATCTCTTGTAGTTCCGAGTACCAAGCCCTTCGAGGCCAGTCTGGGACAACGAGTATCGTCTGTACTCTTCTTCGTCTTATGATCCTCAACACTTTCGTGATGAGAGGAAGAGGAGGGAACACGTAGACCGATTCGAACACCCACGGTGTAACCAGTGCGTCTACTGCTACTGCCTGAGGGTCCCGAGACCTGGCGCAATACCTCCGAAGTTTTTTGTTGAGGCGTGACGCCATCATGTCTATTTGAGGAGTTCCCCAAAGACGTGTTACGTCTGCAAAGACTTCTTGATGAAGTCCCCACTCTCCTGGATGGAGATCGTGTCTGCTGAGGAAGTCTGCTTCCCAGTTGTCCACTCCCGGAATGAAGACAGCCGACAGAGCGCTTACATGATTTTCCGCCCAGCTAAGGATCCTTGTGGCTTCCGCCATCGCGACTCTGCTTCTTGTCCTGCCTTGGCGGTTCACATGAGCCACTGCTGTGACATTGTCTGATCCAGAAGGTTTCGAAGAAAACTCTCCGCTTGTCGAAGGCCGTTGTAAATGTCCCTGAGTTCCAACACATTGATGTGTAGACAGGACTCCTGGTCTGACCAAAGACCCTGAAAAGTCTTTCCCTGTGTGACCGCTCCCCATCCTCGGAGGCTCGCGTCCGTGGTAACCAGGATCCAGTCCTGAATCCCGAACCTGCGACCCTCCAGCAGGTGAGCACTTTGCAACCACCACAGGAGGGACACACTGGTTCCTGGGGACAGAGTTATTTTCCGATGTAAATGCAGATGGGACCCGGACCACTTGTCCAGAAGGTTCCATTGAAAAGTCCTTGCATGGAACCTTACGAAGGGAATGGCCTCGTAGGCCGCCACCATTTCCCCCAGATTTCGAGTGCATTGGTGAACTGACACCCTTTTCGGTTTTAGCAGTTCTCTGACCATGTTCTGGATGTCTTGGGCTTTCTCTATTGGAAGGAAGACCTTCATTTGTTCCGTATCCAGTATCATACCTAGGAACGGTAGTCGAGTTGTCGGAATCAACTGTGACTTCGGTAGATTTAGAATCCAACCGTGTTGCTGGAGCACTCTCAGAGAGAGCGCCACACTGCTCAGCAATTTCTCTCTTGATCTCGCTTTTATCAGGAGATCGTCCAAGTATGGGATAATTGTGACTCCATGCTCCATCATTTCCGCCATTATCTTGGTGAAAATCCTCAGGGCCGTGGAAAGTCCAAACGGCAATGTCTGAAATTGGTAATGACAATCCTGTACAGCGAATCTCAGGTATTCCTGATGGGGGGCATATATGGGGACATGAAGGTACGCATCCTTTATGTCCAGAGACACCATAAACTCCCCCTCCTCCATGTTGGCTATTATTGCTCTGAGAGATTCCATTTTGAATTTGAATCTTTTTATGTACAGGTTTAGGGATTTCAGATTCAAAATCGGTCTGACCGTACCGTCCGGTTTCGGGACCACAAATAGGGTTGAATAGTAACCTCTTCCCTGCTGGTGCAGGGGAACCTTGATTATCACTTGCTGTATACACAGCGTTTGAATTGCAGGTAAAACTACATCCCTTTCCGATGTGGAAGCTGGTAGGGCCGATTTGAAAAATCGGCGCAGGGGCACCTCCTCGAATTCCAATTTGTAACCCTGGGAAACTATTTCCAACACCCAGGGATTCAGGTCCGAACTGACCCAGACCTGACTGAAAAGTCGAAGACGTGCCCCCACCGGTGCGGACTCCCTCAGGGGAGTCCCAGCGTCATGCTGTGGGTTTTGGAACAGCCGGGGAGGACTTTTGTTCCTGGGCACCTGCCGAAGCAGGTGCTCTCTTGCCTCTGCCCTTACCTCTGGCGGGGAAAGAGGATCCCCGACCTCTTTTGGACTTGTGCGACCGAAAGGACTGCATCTGATAGGGTGTTGCTTTCTTTTGCTGTTGGGGAATATATGGTAAAAAATTTGATTTACCTGCTGTAGCTGTGGAAACCAGGTCCGTCAGCCCATCCCCAAACAATACATCACCCTTATAGGGTAGTACTTCCATATATTTTTTGGAATCCGCATCACCCGTCCATTGGCGAGTCCATAAGGATCTTCTCGCTGAGATAGACATGGCATTGGCCCTAGAAGCTAGCAATCCAATGTCCCTTTGAGCATCCCTCATAAATAAGACTGCGTCTTTAATATGGGCTAGAGTTAGGAATATAGTATCCTTATCCATAGTATCAAATTGATCTGTCAGCTCATCTGTCCAAGCTGCAATTGCGCTACACACCCATGCCGACGCAATTGTCGGTCTTAGCACAGCACCCGTATGAGAATAAATACACTTTAAGGTAGTTTCTTGCCTGCGATCTGCAGGGTCCTTAAGGGCCGCTGTGTCAGGAGACGGTAGCGCCACTTTCTTGGATAAGCGCGTCAGGGCCTTGTCCACAGTGGGGGGTGATTCCCAAATCTCCCTCTCCTGCTTAGGGAAAGGGTATGCCATAAAAATTCTTTTGGGGATCTGCGGTCTCTTATCCGGAGTCTCCCAAGCTTTTCCAAAGAACTCATTTAATTAATGAGATGTGGGAAAATTAATAATCTGTTTCTTTTCCTTAAACATGTGTACCCTTGTGTCGGGGACCGAGGGTTCATCCACAATATGCAACACATCCCTTATTGCCACAATCATACACTGAATGGTTTTAGTCACCCTAGGGTGCAATTTTACTTCGTCATAGTCGACACTGGAATCAGAGTCCGTGTCGGTAGTAGTGTCTTGTGTTAAGGGATGCTTTTGAGACCCCGACGGGCCCTGTGAGTCGGTCCAATCCGAGGATTGACGCCCTGATGTCCCCCCTAAATCAGCCTTATTAAGCCTTTTATGTAAAGATGCCACACTTGCATTCAACATATGCCACATGTCCATCCAATCTGGAGTCGGCACAACCGACGGGGACACACCACTCATTTGCTCCACCTCCTCCTTGGAGAAGCCTTCCGCCTCAGACATGTCGACACACACGTACCGACACCCCACACACACAGGGAGTTACCTATAAGGGGACAAAACCCCAACCAGGCTCTTAGGAGAGACAGAGAGATAGAGTAAGCCAGCACACACCCAGCGTTTAAAAACACTGGAATATATGACCAGATAGCGCTGTTATATGTATATAATTGTAATCTCCACTCACTGCGTCCTCAAAGTGCCCCCCTCCTTTTTTTTCCAGCCTGTGAAGCTCAGCAGGGGAGAGAACAGGGAGCCAGCGTTTCCTCATGCAGTCTCTGTGGAGAAAATGGCGCTGGTTAGTGCTGAGGATCAAGCCCCGCCCACCCGACGGCAGGCTTCGGTCCCATCAACTTTCTATATAAAAATGGCGGGGGTTACCGGATTTACTGTGCCACAGCCTAATCCATGCTTATCAATGCCAAATATGAGGAATATTGCTGCCCAGGGCGCCCCCCCCCCCTTCCCTGCGCCCTGCACCCTTCAGTGCCTGCTTGTATGTATGTGTGTGTGTGACTGGGAGCAATGGCGCGCAGCTTACCACTGCGCGCTTACCTCATGAAGATCTGATGTCTTCTGCCGCCTGAAGTCTTCTTTGCCTTCTCATACTCACCCGGCTTCTATCTTCAGCATCTGTGAGGAGGACGGCGGCGCGGCTCCGGGACAAACCCCAGGTGAGACCTGTGTTCCGACTCCCTCTGGAGCTAATGGTGTCCAGTAGCCTAGAAGCAGTGCCCAACTTTACAAGCCAGCTCTGCTTCTCTCTCCTCGGTCCCACGATGCAGGGAGCCTGTTGCCAACAGGACTCCCTGAAAATAAAAAACCTAACAAAATTATTTTTCCACAGAAAACTCTGGAGAGCTCTCTGCAGTGCACCCATTCTCCTCTGGGCACAAGATCTAACTGAGGTCTGGAGGAGGGGCATAGAGGGAGGAGCCAGTGCACACCCATAGTCAAAGTTCTTTTTAGGTGCCCTGTCTCCTGCGGAGCCCGTCTATACCCCATGGTCCTTACGGAGTCCCCAGCATCCTCTAGGACGTAAGAGACATAAACAGTACATGGATTATTGCCACCAATAGAGATGTATATGTATATTGCAATACAAGAGAAGTTCCACTTCTGTACTACTGTATAGTTCAGGAAACTTGGCTAGGACACTTTCCCCTGTAAACAGTCACTAGTTATGCAATGGGTTTACCGGATATGTTGAAGCATAGATCCCATGATGTAGCATAAGCCTTAGGTGGAGTCCAATTATGACTGGAGGGATGATCCGGAATTAAAGCGCTGTAGTGCAAAGCAGTAGCGGATCTTGCCACGGGCAAGCAGGACTTTTGCCCGGGGCGCCGCCTTCCGGAGGTCGCTGCACCATGGCAAGATCCGCCACTGCTGTGCCCTCCGCTGCAAGCTGTGTCCCCCGGCTCTGCGGCTGTGGTCCCGGCTGTGGTCCCCTGTGAAGGGAACTAGACGCGTAGCGTCTAGTTTCCCTTCGCGGAAAGGACCTTTGCTGAGCGGTGCGCGATGACGTCATCGCGCACCGCACAGCAAAGGTCCTCTCCACGAAGGGAACTAGACACTACTTTTGCTGTGCGGTGCGCGATGACGTCATCGCGCACCGCTCAGCATTTAAGCGGCGCTTCTACTGTACAGGGGGTGTAACTGGCCACGCCCCCTGTATTAAGCCACGCCCCCATTCCCTGCCTGGGGGGCCGAGGGCCCTCGAACCGGCACTGGTGCAAAGTCCCAAAAAGGAGCGGGTGTCCAAAAGTGTGCCAAGATGTAGCAGGAGTTAAAATCACAGCAGAGTGGAAAGGCTCAAGCTCAGTTTTTACTTTAATTCTCAATAATCTGCCCATATTTCCTATGTTTTCCTCTCACTACATCATCCTACTTGTGGGCGGACATATGCAAATTCAGTGTGATGTGGCAGAAAATTGGTAACTTGAAAAAAAAACTCTAAAGGGTGGTACACACTGATAGATATATCTGCAGATCAATTGATCTGCAGATGTATCTATAGACTGTTCGGGTAGTGTGCTGTGCATACACACCGCCCGATCCGTCGGGGACTGACGTCATGAACTGGGCGCCCAGTTCAGCTGTCAATCACCGCAGGCCGCCGCAGCATGTGTACGGGCGACTGGCTGGTCGCCCGTACACACATAGCGATGAACCAATATATTGGTAGATATATTGGCCGTCGGCTGTGCTGCGGGGCCCACGTGATGTGTCTGTGAACGATGGAGTTCAGACATATCGGTCGTTCAATAGAACAGCCAATATATCGGCCAGTGTGTACCTACCTTTAGTGTGAAGCTCAGATATTGATGCCTACAATTTCCTGAAAAATCGTCCAATTGTCGGGCAGACCAAGAAAAATCTGCCAGTGTGTAACTACCTTCAGAGAAACTCAGGAGCACACTCATTTAAAAGAGGGAAAACCCCTGTAAGTTCTTAATACAATACAATCCAATGCACTGCACTAAAACTATACTTTTCTCTTACGTCCTAGAGGATGCTGGCGTCCACATTAGTACCATGGGGTATAGACTGGTCCACCAGGAGCCATTGGCACTTTAAGAGTTTGAGAGTGTGGGCTGGCTCCTCCCTCTATGCCCCTCCTACCAGACTCAGTTTAGAAAATGTGCCGGAGCAGCCGGTCACAGCTAGGAGAGCTCTACTAAGTTTTCCTGGAAATTTTTTTTTTTTAGAGTTTATTATTTTACAGGGAGGCTGCTGGCAACCCCTGCGGGGTCTGAGCCACTGTCTCCGCTGACTGGTCACTGAGCTCCAGAGGGGTCTGATCGTTCTCCGCCACAGGGGACCGCTCGCCCCAGCAGCATGCCGCCACCCCCTTGCAGAGCTGAAGAGTCGGTGGCGAGTGAGACACCGATTCCCTAGCAAGCGGGGGGTCGGTGTGAAGATGGTGGCATCAGGGTAGGAGCGCAGTATTAACTGCGCTCCGGGGATGGCTCAGCAGTACATGGTGCGGCGCTATGAGGGGCGCCCTGAGCCAGCGCGACACCCTACACTTGTCCAGAAGCCTGTCGGGGTCCCCGGATCTCAGCCATCACTAAATCCTCAGGCCAGTATAATCTGTAGAAGAGCGGGAAGACAGCACCATTAAGGGGGCGGAGCTTCTCCCCAGAGCGGATCCAGGAGCGTTCAGCCCCATTTTCCTGTCTGCACAGCGCTGACCAGGAGAATCCGGTCCCACCACAGCAACTCCAGCTATCTACAAACGGTACCAGGGGGTTGTAGAAGGGGGGGGGGGGGGGAGGGGGAGTCTGCAGTACAACTGTGTATCCTGTTAAGGTACACAGTCAGCAGCGCTGAAAAGGAGTCTCCCTTTGATATAAAAGTGCTGTGTGTGGGTTGGCTCCAATCTCTGTGTCTTTCTTGCCATTCTTGGGGGGGAAACTCTGTCTGCCATCCCGTGTGTATGTGTGTGTGGAGTGTTTGGTGGTCTCCTTTAGCTATGTCCAGGGACACTGTGTCATATGCTGCAGAGGATTTGTCCTCCCAGGCTGATCCCATTCCATGTAATCAGGATAGCACTGGTTTAGCAAGGGAGCCTGAGTGATTTTCCTCTATCAAATCTTGGATTTCTCAGATTTCTGACAGGGTTGCAATTAATGAATCTGCAACCCATGTATTACAGAACTCTATGGCAGTATGGCCCGATTCTGGTACGTCAGGACGCTCCGCTATATACCCCCACAAACGTGCGCTTGTTCATGTCACGCAAGATGACACGGATACCGATTCTGACACCACAGACTGTAATGGGGATGTGTTGCGGGGGTCTGCCTCTCTTGCAAAGGGGGTGCAGTTTATGGTAGAGGCTATCAAGGATGTGTTGAATATTAATGATACCACACCTGAGCAGGTTCAGGAGGATTTTTTTACTGAAAAAAAGCCTCGCTAACCTTCCCTGCATCAAAGGAATTAAATGCTATATTTGAGAAAGCATGGGAAAACCCTGGGAAAAAATTCCAGATCCCTAAAAGGGTCCAGGTGGCGTTTCCTTTCCCTGAGGAGGATAGAAAAAAATGGGAAAACCCACCAATTGTTGACGCATCTGTGTCAGGACTCTCAAAAAAGGTGGTTTTACCTGTTCTGGGATCTACCGCCATAAAGGAGCCGGCTGAACGTAAAACTGATAATACACTTAAATCAATGTACACCGCTTCGGGGGCCATATTACGCCCCACTATTGCTAGTGCATGGATTGCAAAAGGCTGTAGTAAAGTGGTCAGGCACCTTACTTGAGGATTTGGATACGATGGATAAGGGTGATGTTGAATTGTTTTTTGCGTAACATTCATGATTTAGCAGGTTTTATGGTAGAATCCATGAAAGATTTGGGTTCCATGGCTGCGGGAATCACTTCTATGCCTGTTTCAGCTCGTCGGGGACTGTGGCTGCGCCAGTGGTCGGCCGACGTGGAATCCAGGAAAAGTGTGGAGTCCCTACCCTACACAGGTCAGGCTCTCTTTGGGGAAGCTTTGGATGTGTGGATATCCTCGGCTACAGCGGGTAAGTCTTTGTTTCTTCCCTCAGCTGCACCTGCTCCGAAGAAATCCTTCTCTTCACCAGCATCACAGTCCTTTCGGCCTAGAAAGGCCGAACCGTCCAATACCTTCTTTAGGGGAGGTCGAGTTAAATCCAAGAAACCTGCTGCTGCAGGTTCCCAAGAACAAAAGCCTGTTTCAGGTACGCCAAAGTCCTCCGCATGACTGTGGACTGCGCGGCCTGGAGGTGGGGCCAGTGGGAGCGAGACTCGGACAGTTCAGTCATGTCTGGGTATCGTCCGGCCTGGATCCCTGGGTGATAGATATGGTGTCCCAGGGATACAGGCTGGAATTTCAAAATCTGCCTCCTCACCGATTTTTCAAATCAGGCTTGCCAGTTCTACTGGCAGACAGAACTGTCCTACAAAAGGCTGTCCAGAAGTTGGTGGAGGCACAGGTCATTGTTCCAGTTCCTCCTCCTTTGCAAACCACAGGTTACTATTCGAACCTTTTCGTGGTACCGAACCGGATGGTTCGGTCAGGCCCATTCTGAACCTAAAATCACTGAACCCCTTTCTGAAGGAGTTCAAGTTCAAAATGGAGTCTCTCCGGGCGGTGATATCGGGTTTGGAAGAGGGGGAATTCCTGGTATCCCTGGATAAGGATGCGTACCTCCACATTCCGATTTGGCTGCCGCATCAGGCTTATCTCTGTTTCGCATTACTGGACTGTCATTTCCAGTTCCAGGCCCTGCCATTCGGCCTCTCAACAGCACCGAGGGTGTTCACCAAGGTGATGGCAGAGATGATGATTCTCCTCCGCAAACAGGGGTGAACATCATTCCACATCTGTACGATCTGCTGATCAAGGCAACGTCCAAGGAGCAGCTGTTGCAGTCCATTGTTCTCACAACCCACCTACTCAGACTCCACGGTTGGATTCTGAACCTTCCAAAATCACATTTGGAACCAACCCAGAGGTTGTCTTTTCTGGGGATGATCCTCGACACAGAAGTGCAGAGGGTGTTTCTTCCGCAGGAAAAGGCGTTGGTGATACAAACAATGGTCCGGGATATCCTAAAGCCAGCCCGGGTGTCGGTTCATCAATGCATTCGCCTTTTGGGAAAGATGGTGGCCTCTTACGGTGCTCTCCAGTACGGGAGGTTCCATGCTCAGGACTTTCAACTAGATCTCCTGGACAAGTGGTCAGGATCTCATCTCCACATGCACCAGAGAATTCGTATGTCGCCAAAGGCCAGGATTTTACTCCTCTGGTGGCTCCAATTGCCTCACCTTCTGGAGGGCTGCAGGTTCGGGATTCAGGACTGGGTCCTTCTAACCACTGATGCGAGCCTTCGTGGCTGGGGCGCAGTCACTCAAGGGAAAACCTTCCAAGGAAGGTGGTCAAGTCTGGAAGCTGGCCTGCCGATCAACCTCCTGGAACTAAGAGCTGTCTACAACGGTCTTCTTCAGGCGGCCCATCTTCTAAGAGATTGGGCCATTCAAGTACAGTCGGACAATGTAACGACTGTGGCTTACATAAACCGACAGGGCGGAACGAAGAGCAGAGCGGCAATGTCAGAGGTGACAAGAATCATCCTCTGGGCAGAAAGACACGCGTTGGCGCTCTCAGCAATCTTCATTCCAGGAGTGGACAACTGGGAAGCAGACTATCTCCATCCAGGGGAGTGGGGTCTCCATCTGAAGGTGTTCAAGGAAATAAAAGACCTTTGGGGGTTACCCCAAATAGATATGATGGTCTCTCGTCTCAACAAGAAACTTCAACGCTATTGTTTCAGGTCGAGGGACCCACAAGCAGTGGCAGTGGACGCCCTGGTGTCTCCGTGGGTGATTCAGTCGGTGTACGTGTTTCCACCACTTCCACTCATTCCAAGAGTTCTAAATCTCGTAAGGAGAACAAGAGTTCAAGCGATCCTCATTGCTCCAGACTGACCAAGGCGGGCTTGGTACGTGGACTTTCTGAATCTCTTGCAGGAAGAGCCGAGGTCTCTTCCTCTTTGGGAGGACCTGCTGCAGCAGGGGCAGTTCGCCTATCAAGACTTACCATGGCTACGTTTAACGGCATGGAAGTTGAGCGCCTGATACTTGCTCGGAAGGGCATTCCGAAGAAGGTGATTCCTACCCTGATACAGGCTAGGAAAGGGGTAACATCTAACCATTATTATTGTATTTGGAAGAAATATGTCTCTTGGTGTGAGTCCAAGAAGTTTCCTACGGTGGAGTTTTAACTGGGACGTTTCCTCCTCTTCCTGCAAGCAGGTGTGGATAAGGGCCTGAGGTTGGGATCTGTGAAGGTCCAGATTTCGGTCCTGTCCATTTTCTTCCAGAAACAATTGGCTACCCTCCCTGAGGTTCAGACCTTTTTGAAGGGAGTTCTGCACATTCAACCTCCCTTTGTACCACCTACGGCGCCTTGGGACCTTAATGTGGTATTGCAGTTCCTCCAGTCAGGCTGGTTTGAGCCTCTACAGGAGGTTGAGGTCAAATTTCTTACATGGAAGGCTGTAACATTGTTGGCCTTAGCTTCTGCTAGACGTGTGTCAGTATTGGGGGCTTTGTCATATAAAAGCCCTTACTTGATCTTCCACGAAGATAGAGCTGAGCTCCTGGCATGTCAGCAGTTTCTTCCAAAGGTTGTGTCGGGATTTCATATCAACCAACCTATTGTGGTGCCAGTGGCTACCGACTCCTCAATTTCATCAAAGTCCTTGGTTGTTGTGAGGGCTTTGAGAATCTATGTGAAGAGGACTGCTCATCACAGGAAATCGGACTCTTTGTTTGTCCTGTATTATCCCAAAAAAACTGGGTGTCCTGCTTCAAAGCAGACTATATCTCGCTGGTTTAGATTCACTATCCAGCATGCTTATTCTACGGCTGGACTGCCATGTCCAAAATCTGTTAAGGCCCACTCTACTCGTAAGGTGGTGTCTTCCTGGGTGGCTGCCCGGGGTGTCTCGGCATTACAACTTTGCCGAGCGGCAACTTGGACTGGGTCGAACACGTTCACTAAGTTCTACAAGTTTGATACTTTGGCCTCTGATGAGCTGAAGTTCAGTCAATCAGTTCTGCAGGAGCCTCCGTGCCAGTGCCGTAACTAGGCATTTTAGCGCTGTGTGCAAGAAACGGCGTTGGCACCCCACCCTCCATGTAAGACAGGGGAAGTGCGCGCCGCAGGCGCGCAAAAATATATAGGGGCGTGGCTACAAAATACCAATTCATACTACGGTGCACAGTAGTCTCCATTATTCAAATTATACTGCACAGTAGCGCCACTACACCAGGTAGAGCCCCTTTTTACACATTACGGCAGACAGCGTCCCCCTTTTTACACATTACGGCAGACAGCGTCCCCCTTTTTACACATTACGGCAGACAGCGTCCCCCTTTTTACACATTATGGCAGACAGTGTCCCCCTTTTTACACATTACGGCAGACAACGTCCCCCTTTTTACACATTACGGCAGACAGCGTCCCCTTTTTACACGTTGTGGCACAGCGTCCCCCTTTTTACACATTACGGCAGCCAGTCCCCCTTTTAACACATTACGGCAGACAGCGTCCCCGTTTGGCACATTACGGCAGACAGCGTCCCCGTTTGGCACATTACGGCAGACAGCGTCCCCGTTTGGCACATTACGGCAGACAGCGTCCCCGTTTGGCACATTCCGGCAGACAGCGTCCCCGTTTGGCACATTCCGGCAGACAGTGTCCCCGTTTGGCACATTACGGCAGACAGCGTCCCCTTTTTACACATTACGGCAGACAGCGTCCCCTTTTTACACATTACGGCAGACAGTGTCCCCCTTTTTACACATTGCGGCAGACAGAATAGAGAGATACATAGAGAGAGAGAGAGAGACAGATAGATACTTACCATCTCTCCCTGCTGGAAGTGAGGCTCCTCGTGCTGGCAGATCCCAGGCAGCCGCAGGGGAGAAGGAGAAGGAGGGAGGGGGACTGGAGCTGCAGCAGCACTATGTAATTGGAAGAGGCGCCGTTGCAGCAGTCCCTTCTCCTTCCACATTGGCTGGCCGCCGCTGTGAATGCTGGGATGAGGGAAGCGCATCCCTGCATTCATAGCAGCGCCGCGCAGCCAATGCGGAAGGAGAGGAGACTGCTGCAGCAGCGCCTCTACCAATTACATAGCGCTGCTGCGGCTCCAGTCCCCCTCCCTCCTCCTCCGGCGCTGCTGCTCTCCTCCCCTGCCTCCGGCTTCTCCAGTGCTGCGCATACAGCAGAGGCGGCTTGTAATGAGTCAATTTGACTCATTACAAGCCGCTGGCCATTGCGCCCCCAGGGCAACTGCGCTGTGTGCCTGGCACACACGTAGTTACGGCGCTGTTCCCCGCTCTCCCATTCTGGGAGCTTTGGTACATCCCCATGGTACTAATATAGACCCCAGCATCCTCTAGGATGTAAGAGAAAATAGGATTTTGGTTACCTACCGGTAAATCCTTTTCTCTAAGTCCGTAGAGGATGCTGGGCGCCTGCCCAGCGCTTCGTTTTCCTGCAACCGTTATCTGGTTCAGTACAACTTTTAGTTATGTACTGCATTGTTACTTGGTATCAGGCCCGGCGCTAGCCGCTCAGCAAGGGATGCAGTGCAGGTAGGCGCCGGGTAGGAGAGGCGCCTTCACTGCTCTGCATAGCTGAAGCGCCGTCCTGTCCCCCCTGCTGCTGCTGCGCCTGCCCTGTCACACTGACAGGCAGCCGCAGCAGCGCCGGCAGCATGACTCATTCTCCTCTGTCCCCTGTGACAGTGAGAGGAGTGTTTTCGGTCTGCCTAAGGGGGGCGGAGCTACACGGGCCAAGGGGGCGGAGCTACACGGACCAGGCTAGCAGACTGTGGAAGATCTGGCCAGCAAGATTGTGGTAAGGGTATGTAAAGAGTGTGAGAGAGAAAGTGTGTGTGTGTGTGTGTGTGTGTGTGTGTGTGTGTGTGTGTGTGTGTGTATGTGTGTTTGTTTGTATTTAAAAAGTGGACGCTGTCTGCCGTAATGTCTAAAAAGGGGGGCGCTGTCCACCGTAATGTGTAAAAAGGGGACTCTGTCCGCCATTATGTGTAAAAAGGGAGGCGCTGTCCGCCGTAATGTGTAAAAAGTGGAGCGCTGTCCGCCGTAATGTGTAAAAAGGGGAGCGCTGTCCGCCGTAATGTGTAAAAAGGGGACTCTGTCCGCCGTAATGTGTAAAAAGGGGACTCTGTCCGCCGTAATGTGTAAAAAGGGAGGCGCTGTCCGCCGTAATGTGTAAAAAGTGGACGCTGTCCGCCGTAATGTGTAAAAAGGGAGGCGCTGTCCGCCGTAATGTGTAAAAAGTGGACGCTGTCCGCCGTAATGTGTAAAAAGGGGGGCGCTGTCCGCCGTAATGTGTAAAAAGGGGACTCTGTCCGCCGTAATGTGTAAAAAGGGGAGCGCTGTCCGCCGTAATGTGTAAAAAGGGGAGCGCTGTCCGCCGTAATGTGTAAAAAGGGGAGCGCTGTCTGCCGTAATGTGTAAAAAGGGGACTCTGTCCGCCGTAATGTGTAAAAAGGGAGGCGCTGTCCGCCGTAATGTGTAAAAAGTGGACGCTGTCCGCCATAATGTGTAAAAAGGGGGGCGCTGTCCACCGTAATGTGTAAAAAGGGGACTCTGTCCGCTGTAATGTATAAAAAGGGGAGCGCTGTCCGCCGTAATGTGTAAAAAGGGGAGCGCTGTCCGCCGTAATGTGTAAAAAGGGGAGCGCTGTCTGCCGTAATGTGTAAAAAGGGGACTCTGTCCGCCGTAATGTGTAAAAAGGGAGGCGCTGTCCGCCGTAATGTGTAAAAAGTGGACGCTGTCCGCCATAATGTGTAAAAAGGGGGGCGCTGTCCACCGTAATGTGTAAAAAGGGGACTCTGTCCGCTGTAATGTATAAAAAGGGGAGCGCTGTCCGCCGTAATGTGTAAAAAGGGGAGCGCTGTCCGCCGTAATGTGTAAAAAGGGGACTCTGTCCGCCGTAATGTGTAAAAAGGGGAGCGCTGTCCGCCGTAATGTGTAAAAAGGGGGACGCTGTCTGCCGTAATGTGTAAAAAGCGTAATCTGTCGGCCGTAATGTGTAAAAGGGGCTCTACCTGGTGTAGTGGCGCTACTGTGCGGCATAGTTTGAATAATGGAGACTACTATAATATGTAATATGAATTGGTATTATTTTGTGGCCACACCCCTTCCCTGCGAAGCCACGCCCCTATATTTTTTGTGCGCGCCTGCGGCGCGCACTGCCCCAATTTTACATACAGGTGTGGGGGGGGGGGGGGGGGTGCCAATTCCCTCTCTTGCACACAGCGGTAAAATGTCTAGTTACGGCACTGTCTGTGTGCAGGGCCGTAACTAGCGCTGCACAGAGTGAGTGTGGGCATAGAGTTCACATCCATAGGCTTACACGGATCTCCTGCAGCTCAGGGGCCCAAGAGGCCATGGTAACCCCCCCGGCCCTACATGTAAAGTATGGGAGGGCGCAAATTTATATTTTGCAGGAGGGCGCTGAACACCCTAGCACCGGCCCTGCTTGGTATGTAATGTTTCAGCAGTTGCTGTGTTTTTCAAACTAGTAAGCTTGATGTGCCTTGTATGTGTGAGCTGGTATGAAACTCGCCACTATCTGTGTTAAATCCTTCTCTCGAAGATGTCCGTCTCCTCGGGCACAGTTTCTAGACTGAGGGGCAGATGTATTAACCTGAAAAAGGCATAAGGATGTGATTAACCAGTGATATGTGCAAGGTGATAAACGCACCAGCCAATCAGATCCTAACTGTTAATTTACATATTGGAGCTGATTGGCTGGTGCCTTTATCACCTTGCACATATCACTGGTTTATCACTTCCTTATGCCTTCTCCAGGTTAATACATCTGCCCCTGAGTCTGGTAGGAGGGGCATAGAGGTAGGAGCCAGCCCACACTCTCAAACTCTTAAAGTGCCAATGGTTCCTGGTGGACCCATCTATACCCATGGTACTAATGTGGACCCCAGCATCCTCTATGGACTATGAGAAAAGGATTTACCGGTAGGTAACCAAAATCCTATTATTTTCAATTGTAAAGCGCAACAGAATTTGCTGCGCTATATAAGAAACTGTTAATAATAATATATCCCGCCCGCTGACAATCCCGATGGTCTGCATGCTGACCAGCAGGGACTATTCCCACTCGTGGGTGTCCTATCCCACTCGCTTCCCCTGCCGGCATTCCGCTGCCGGGATACCGGCGTCAGTATGCTGACCGGCGATCTTCTGACCGCCGGTCACACATACCCAACCCAATCTCCCTAATGCTGACATGTACATTATCTAGGTCAGTCACATTGGAAAAAGTGGAGTGTCCTCTTTTAAAACCAGAAATTTACACCCAAAGCTTTAGAGATGTATAAGGATAGAGAAAGTACAGACTTCCCCCATCTTCATCATAAAGTAGGATCCCTTGAATTTGCCTTGCCACCTTAAATCAAGCAACAGACTGGCTGAAATCTCACCACTACCTGCAAGTTATTACATTTGTGTTTAATTTAAGATTGCAAAAACTAGACCAAAATTAATTAGTTTACGAAGTGCAGGATTTAGGGCAGGATGCTGCAATGCTATATTTGCATTTTGGATGCATTTCGCATATGCACAAAGCGCCAGAATGCAATACATTACTAAGCTTGGACCCAGTGGGTAATGCCTTCTTTGGATGTAACACCTGCTTCTTTGGAAACCTATGGGCTTCTTTCACATTTTGCGCTGAGAGGGATTCAATTGGATCCTTCCCAGCATCTCCTCGGTCGCATGCATCATACGACACATGCATGGAAGTACTCTCAGGTTAAAAACCGGGAAGTCCCCAAGCCACATAGGAGTGTTCTTATCAGGAGAGCTGTCATTTGCTTAAGTCTTCATGCATAAGGTATCCTGCCTATAGGGGCCCATTTATCATTAAATATTTGTGGCTTATTCCCCCAGAAACTCCAGTTTTTGGGGGTAACTAAATATTTATTATACCCCGAGTGTATCACATAAGGACTGCAGGAAGTGTCTCCAATATCTGCTGCGATCCCTCCATTCCGACCTGCAGCTGCAACACCGATAGATTTCTATGGGGGATGCAACGCATTCCAGAGATTGGTCCTCCGCAGCGAACGCCATCTGAACATGACATTAGCCCATGTAGCCTATGGACCTCACATTGCAAATTGAGGCGGGAGAGGCCCGGCGATGGTCACCATCCATATGTGGTCAGCGGGACCGTGTATGTGCGGTAGCCCTGGCAGCACACTGACCTTATTGCGGATACTCTGTAATACATGGCGCTGATATAATTGCATATTGCAATGCAATTCTGGACGCTAATATTGTGCCCAGATTGCATTGAATATGTGATTAATGATATATAGGAGTGTAGATTATTAGATCTACACCAAAAAGGTCTACAGTCAATAGATCTACCACTAATGGTAGACAATAAGAATGCCAAATTGATTTCTCACAAATATTTAAAATGCCCGCTCTAATATATATTGCAGACGCCAGGCGCATCTTATTACCATATACGATAAAGGTGCGCTGTACATCGCAAAACACTGTATCCCATAAGAGAAAACAATACACCCACACATTATCTGAGTTCCAAAGCTCATTGATGTATATATTTGTTATTAAAAAGGATATGGATTCAATATATATTACAAAGTACAGTTACATACAGATACATGCCAGCATACCTTAAGCATTATCCTTAAGTTATATAAATTCGTCTTTCCAGATCACTCTCTATCTCTGTAAAGTAATACTGGGACTCCATCTTCCTCTGAGACCAAAACAGGAACTGAGCTGGCAATAACTCCATCATCGTCTCAGACCTTACAGCAACTCTGAGACCAAAACAGGAACTACCTTCCTGTGTGATCAACTATGTGTTATCTAGTTTCTGGGGGAGGGATTCACGATGAGTCACCAGTTCCTTTGTATATGCTGAACAGGTTCAGCCTTTGGGACGTCGAAAGGGCTGGCCTGAGTTTCCTGTTCATTACCTGTTTGGAATATCTATTGTTCTAATAAAAGTGATTTTAGCTTTTATACATTTAATCATAATTCCGTGTTGCAATGTCCTACAACTTAATAACAAGTATCAAATGAATCTACACATTAATCTGGTTGTTTTAATAGTAAACATGACCGGTCTATCTTGTTTCGTTCAAATAATACACATACATGACACCACTCCATCATATACAATTCTAAATCATCATGATGTCTGGCGCTTGATACCACCACAATTATGTACTGCATGAAATAAGTGTTGAATCCATCTCTGTAGCATGTCCGTGTAAATGCGTGTGTTACCATATATTGCTGTGCTCGCTGCGCGTATTTGCAAGTATAGCGACTTATATGTGTGTAGTTTGTATGTTCTCTTTATGTAATATTTTTTTTACTCCGACAGTCCACCCTTTGGCAGTAAACAATAACTGCCATTAATTATTAACATAAGAAAAAATATTTCATACCATAATCGGTGACCTAGACACAAGTATGTATGCATTTCGCAAATCAGACACTTGACTATATTTGGGGAAGACAGGGAGGAGGACGACACATCCTCTATATGCACTCGGCGGTGACGGGACCACTGGTTGGGTGTGGGACAACATTCAACTTATAGAGTATACTGGGACAGTGCTTTGGCCTATAATATCTAATTTGCGACGAACATTTCACACATACATGTACCTACGTCTTTGTACACTGATGTTTGGATTCAATTGAGGTTCTGCTGGGTAGATGAAAAAGACACAAACAAATCGTGACAGTGACATATAACATTTTCATGATCTACATATTCCTATCATTTTCTGAACATTGTTTCCATTTCTGGAACGTATGCTAGGTCTGTTTAATCATTGAACAAGGGTTATAAGTAGTGTCCTTCCTAAATAACATAAACCTTCGGAGTTCGGGGAGAGCCAGTCATAAGCCTTTCTTCCACATATATTAATAAGCTCTTTATCTGCAATGTGTGAATAGCCATTGTCTAATTGTTCCTGATTACCTCTGAACTCCATAACTACTAGACCTTTGATTTTTCTCTGATTTTAACAAACTGATCGGCTAATCCTGGGATCCTATAAGGAAATCACTCCTTCCTAGAGAACCAGTTCCAGTCCCACACTCGACTCCTCGTAAAAAAAAAACCTTGCAAAAATAGAATATCCTGAAAGAAAATGTTTGTCAGCGGGAAAGAGAGAAAAGAGAAATAGAACAAAACAACTCTTGTTCATAACAAATCAATTACAATGACTGGTCTTTCTGCAGTCCTTTAGTACGCTCAGGTAGTGTTCAACAGTGCCGCCTCTCAGTCTTCACGGACACACAGTTCACTTGGAACACACAGTTCACTTTGCTCTCCACCTTGCTCTTTGAACACACAGTTCACTTGGAACACACAGTTCACAACTCGATGAATGTGAGCAATAACTCCGGGTCAGTGACCTTCTTGCAGTGGGACGAGTGGACCCAAGTGTCTCATTCGGCGACCTTTAGTGCTGTCAACAAATCTTGGTATGGTCCTTCCCACCTGTCTATTAGGCAACCTGAGCGTAAGAACAATCACACAGTCTCTTGGTTCACAATCAAGACAGTTAGCATTTGGCATACCAGCAATCAACAGTTTCAAGTTCTTTTGTCAAGTTCTCAAATGCTGGCTCATCTCAACAAGGTACTGTACTGTCACCTCATTGGTGTATTTCTGATCATTGTGCGGATCAATCATGACATGAGGTTGTCTTCCAAAAACAACCAAAAGACACAAATACAAAAACAAATTTCGAAGAGGGTGATTCGTTGAGTGAAGATCTGGGAGTGGTTCCAAAGCTACATAATACTAGTATCTATGATCACAATAGTACAATTTCAAGCTTTGTTCCTACTTCTAGGGGTACCATTATCTACACACAAATTTCTGTGCAATTTTTCTTTGAGGTAAACACAGCAGCATCCGTGGCGGCAGGAAATGCCTCTACCCAGTTTGAGAAAGCATCAGTGCAGACCAATACATAACAATAATTCCTAAAGGGTGTTAACTGTACGAAGTCTATTTGTATTTCCTGAAAAGATCCGTCTGCAGGAGGGATATGGGATGGCTCTGTTGGTATTGCTTTACCAATATTCTTCCTCAAGCAAGTAAGACAGGTCATTGCTCTCTTACCTGCATGAGAATAGAATCCTGGCACACACCAGTAGGCTCTCATCAGCCTGCACCTACCCTCTTTGCCTAGAGGAGTCAGACCGTGTGCCACCTCAGCTAGACTTGGAAGGTATGCTCTGGGGGCTACTGGCTTACCGTGTCCACCTGCCCACAGTCCTGAGGACTCCTGGCCATAACCCTTTGTCCTCCAGACTGCCTTTTCCTATAAGGGAACACAATTTTTTTGTATCTTAATTTAACTATCGTGTGTTTGCAATGTAGAGTACCATGAGCATAACTCAAAAAAAAAGAAAAGAAAAAAGAAACATCTCTAGAGGAGAGAAAGAAGAAGAAAATAAAAAAAGAAAATGTCAGGTTTGCCATTCACCAACAGGCATATCGGTGTCTATACAAAATTTCCCTTCACCAGTATTCCCATTCTCTACCCTTTGTGCATGACAAGGAACACTGCAGTAATACTGGTGTCATCGTGCTGTTGAGATATACTGGGTTTGGGCAGAACTCTGAAGGACCTAGGCATATGGAGTTTGAACTGTACTTGGGTCCATGTATTGTACCACCCTGTGTGAACGCAAAAGATGAAGAGGAAACTGTAGAGAAACAGAATAGAGGTTGGTGACAGATGAGTTTGTAGAGGTGGAGAAGATTTTATAAAAATTTGACAACTGGATTTGGCACTATGGGGAAGTGATTCTATACTTGGTCTCTATACCCCTTAAAAAAATAATTCTGTGTGTCTTATCTCTACTGGGACTATCCCAGCCATCAATCCAGTGTCCTGTCCATCCTAAGTTCATAGGGAACCCAGTATCTGTGAGTTAATTTCCTCTACCTGTGATGGACATGCATCTAGAACAGTGAAATGTAACATTAGTAAGTTGCATTAATTCTGTTCTTCCCATTAGCCGAATCTGTGTTTTCTATATGGCTTATGATTCCTTACTATATGTCCCTTGGTCCCGTCTATGTGTTTAATAATGTGGCTTGTGTTTTCTGTCTAGGGGATCTATATTGACTATGTGTCCTACTACTCCTACAATCTCTGGCAAAATGCCCTTCCTTCCTACAAGTGTAACATATTATTAACCATTAGGGATATGGGGTTTGGACTGATGGGTCTTTCCTGTATGTGCCAGTATACTTACCGTCCTCAACCTCTCCACCTGTTGTTCTCTGTGCCTAACACTATTCTTGTGATGTTCAATAGCACACTATCTAAGATTAGCTACTGTGACCTTTCCAATTTTGCAAAGAAGTCTGCACCCTGACACTCAATGCCTTATTGAACCCGTCCATTTGCACAGAGATAGCCACCTCCCATTTGCCGAATTAGTGTTTACCAGTGATCTTATCCAGATGGAGAGTTTTCTATTTCTGCAAGAGACAAAAACAAAAAAAAATTTAACAGCTTCTAGGTCATGCAAAGTATTTCATTCAATCCTTCTCATCCCGTATTAAAGGTCTTTACATGGTTCAACAAACATTTCCAAGCTCATCTTGACTAGGGGCATTGCTAGGAATGAATACTTCTTATATGGTAACTGAAAGAAATACCCTGGGGTTACCTTGTCTCTGTCCGCTTTCCTACTGGCAAATACTAATGTGCAGACAGGTTTTTGTCTCCATATCTGACGTTACTTTCTTGATTTTTTTTTTGTTTTATTTATTTATTACTATATATGTACACGAATGATGCCATACTTACCTGTTCCACTGGTCTTAGCCACTTCCCCACAGGCTACTGCTCTTCTTTTACTGGTTGGATACTCCTCTGGGTGCATGAGAAATGGCTGAAAACGATCAGGTCACCTTCTCCTCCTAAATAAAACTTCAACATTCATTAGTACATATATAGGTTACAGTCATATTTTTCATATTTTTTATTATTTTCTATAATTTGTATGCTGGCTGTAACTGCTTCCACATCTACATATGGCGGTGTACTTGCATTCTCTTTTTTTTTTCTTCCTAATTATTTATTGTTGCTACAAGTTCAAACAGTTCTTATATTTCCATTCTTGTCTTATATGACTTTGGTTAAACATACCACCTGCAATACCTTAGGATCAAACTCACCAACCCCTCTTGCTGCCACAGGTTTAAACAATTTGTATGTCTGACCCTTTGTTTTCGGGATTTTATCAGACATATTCTTAAGTTCTGCAATACCTCTGGTTCAAAGCTGCCCACTTTAGGGAATGGTACCCTATTTTTGTCAGTCATACGTACCCATTCAGACAAAAAGTCTTCCGTGTGTGAACCATATTTTCCACACATAACAAACCTCGCTGACCCCTTGGGCCGAGGCTCTTCAACCTGAACCCTGGTTACAAAACGTCCACCGCTTGTGCAATTGGATCCCATCACGGACTTTTTCCTTTTACGCAATCCCCAATGCACAATACGAATAGACGGTGAAAGTTCTCAGAGCGCTTTCACCCACTCACGCCCACGTTGGCCAGTACTACCATACACTGTCGATAGCGAAGGCAATGTACCCAACCTAGGGCCCTATCTGACCTATATTTACTGAAAGTTTTTAGGAATAACTTACCCTTTCCAGTAAAGTATCGGTCGTTGGAGATTTTCCTGAGAGAGACCAGCGAAAACTCCCTATGCACTTTATTATACACAAATCATGCATGCGTATGCTCTATATAGCGCTAATGATACCGCGATTTTACGCAAAAGCTCGTAAAAGGATATCACGTTGCGCTATGTATCGCACCCACAAACGCGATGTCCAATCGCACAGCGTATAGGTACTTGTTACTTATCTGCCATACGACCACGGGTCGTTGTACAAACTGGGACCCTCAGTCCGGAGCGTAATACCAAAAAAAACCTTTTTACTTCAATACTTCGCAATACAATGCACTATCACGCTCCTCTACAAATCACCTCACGATTTGCGTATTAAACCTTATACTAACGTGAGTCAGCCTTCTCACGCCACCAAGCCTCCACTCACTTGATGTACCAAACGACGGGATCCCGATTTCCGGGGTTCAAATTTCACTCACTCCTACGTTCGCTCACTCAAGTACACTTTGTCTTTTCTGTACAGAAAATTATGATTCATTCAGATAAGCAGCTTTTCCCCCAGAGGCAATACAGTTTGAACAAGAAGTTTTATACTAATCTTTGGAAACCGAGCAGTTTTGTGCTATTGTAGCGTGGCTACTGTCCCACCTTTAAACTAAACGACACTATTGTGTAATGTTTACTTAGCGCCCGTATTCTTACGCACTTTGCGTAAACACATGATCGTGCGTGTCTCTTGCGCTGCTTGCGCAGTCCTGTACTTTGTCCGAGACACGTGTACAAAACCGTACGTCCGCAATAGCACAAATCCCACAACTTCTATAAATGTGAGCAATATTAACTATAATCGCTCACTAAACACAACACACAGTTTCTTTCTGTATAAACCTTTACAACTAGGCCAGACTGCGTTTGTGTCTTTCACTTACCTCCTTAAACATTTATTTTTGTTTTTAATTTACAGCAACAAATGTATCCAGTTTCACACAGATCTATAATGACTCTAGCAATAATTAATAATTTAAATGATATGATTCAGATTGGATAGCTATCTTGCAGAACATACACTGATATAAATATACACATAATTATAATAATATTATTGTTATGCACACCAGTGCCTGCAGGAAAGTACTGGTGTCAGAACTGTTATGCACTCCAGTGCCTGCAGGAATGTACTGGTGTTTGAACTGTTATGCAAAACAAATGGACTCACAGACAGACTGGGGAATATGACATAACGTACACAGAAGGTGATAGGGTAACAAAATACACACAAAGTGAACAGAGAAGCCCAGAGGCTAAGGAACTGGGTATCTCCCTTGTATTAGAAATGCTCAGATGGGAAAAGCAAGATGTTGTGTTTTAATACGTAGAGAACCCGAAATGCTGTTGCTAAGGGCAACAGCAAAACCCTAAAGGGTTACCAACGGGTGTGGCAGTAAACTCCTTGGTCAGAGATGGAATGATAGACACAAGGAGAGTCTCCACAATCCTAATTCTCACTTGCAGTGCACAGGTTCAGCTTACTGCCACTAAACTGACCCCTGACACCTAGCACAGTGAGACAGGATTAGACAGGCAAGTCTTAGAATACAGCCGCAAACTTGCTGAGTTCACAGAGTAGTAACAGAACCCCAGCAAGCTAAACGACTGACTCCAGTCTTACTGCTAGGTCTGGATTGGCAGAGTGTAATACCAAATCCCCAGGCCTATTTGCAGTAAGCAACAAACAAATACAAAGCTACACAGTACTGGTTAACTTTCAGGAACTGACTAACCAACAAAGATTCAGCAGCATCTGCTTACCCTGAGAAGAGGCCTTATAAAGCAGGTGCCGTCCACGCCCCACTCAGACCTCACAGACTGTGAGCACAAAAACCAGCACCGGATCCCCTGCCGTGCACAGAGCCTATAACCACTGCACAGCAAAAGACCCGAACCGGAGTATCAGCTGCACTCAGGTTACTCCGCTAGCACTTGTCTCCCGGTTGCCATGACGACGTGGCAGCACAGGGCAGGAGACCCTAACAATTATATATATATGTACCATTCACTGGTCTCCTATGAGACTCATTTACCCATTCAGTGCTTCTAATTTGCATATCAACAGAGGTTCATATGCCTGTTCAAGAGGGTAGTGGGACAGGTTAATTAACATTTCAATGGCTATCCTAAACTAGCAAGCAGATTTTAACGAAATCCTAGAGGTAAAAGAAAAAAAAACTTTTTTTTTTTATATCTGGAATTCTTACACTAAAAGTATTCATCTATTAACTCTCACTAGGCCCAGCTGAAACTATTTGTAATTGACTATGGCATGGGTTAAATAAATGCATTGGTAACTCATAAATGGTGTTTGATGTGACCAAGGAGAGCTGATTATTCTGAGCAGTGAAAATCAGCCATTTAGAAAATGACCTTCCCAAAATGGCCGCTGCTCCTCCCCCTTCCACATCCATGAGGGTTACACAAAATGGTGGACAGGCCATGTGGTTAGTCCAAAATGGAGGACAGACCATGCGGCTTCCTTTGTCACAAAGAAATCACATATCTTAAAAGCACCAGAAGTTATTTTAGGCCTGAGTTAAAAATAAAAACTATATCAAGGCTATGCAGCAACTTTTAAATATACTTTTAAACCAACTTAAACAGATAGACAATCCAATCTGAATCAAACACAATATGACTTATTTGAACCTTGTTTTGCAACAATCAAAATACATTTTAGCATCTTAAATATTATGAGAAATGCATTGTCCCTTGAAATTTCATATCATTGGCTTACTGATAACACAACAATACATTAATGTGGATGTTATTTTCATCAGCTTCGCAATGCGTCCATCGGAGCCGGTCAATTACAGCCGCGTTTGTAATGTACAGTGCATCATTAAGACCCTGATATCCCGTAAGAGCCCTCATCTAAGAATGCCAAATTGATTTCTCACAAATATTTAAAATGCCCTCTCTAATATATATTGCAGACGCCAGGCGCATCTTATTACCATATACGATAAAAGTGCGCTGTACATCGCAAAACACTGTATCCCATAAGAGAAAACAATACACCCACACATTATCTGAGTTTCAAAGCTCATTGATGTATATATTTGTTATTAAAAAGGATATGGATTCAATATATACTACAAAGTACAGTATACCTATAGTTACATGGTTACACTCGCACAGTAAGCAGTTAAAACATACAATTACATACAGTTACATACAGTTACATGCCAGCATACAATACCATTATCCTTAAGTTATATATAGAGTTATATCACTCTCTCTCTCTCTATGTAAAGTAATACTGGGACTCCATCTTCCTCTGAGACCAAAACAGGAACTGAGCTGGCAATAACTCCATCATCGTCTCAAACCTTACAGCAACTCTGAGACCAAAACAGGAACTACCTTCCTGTGTGATCAGCTATGTGTTATCTAGTTTCTGGGGGAGGGATTCACGATGAGTCACCAGTTCCTTTGTATATGCTGAACAGGTTCAGCCTTGGGGACGTCCAAAGGGCTGGCCTGAGTTTCCTGTTCATTACCTGTTTGGAATATCTATTGTTCTAATAAAAGTGATTTTAGCTTTTATACATTTAATCATAATTCCGTGTTGCAATGTCCTACAACTTAATAACAAGTATCAAATGAATCTACACATTAATCTGGTTGTTTTAATAGTAAACATGACCGGTCTATCTTGTTTCGTTCAAATAATACACATACATGACACCACTCCATCATATACAATTCTAAATCATCATGATGTCTGGCGCTTGATACCACCACAATTATGTACTGCATGAAATAAGTGTTGAATCCATCTCTGTAGCATGTCCGTGTAAATGCGTGTGTTACCATATATTGCTGTGCTCGCTGCGCGTATTTGCAAGTATAGCGACTTATATGTGTGTAGTTTGTATGTTCTCTTTATGTAATATTTTTTTTACTCCGACAGTCCACCCTTTGGCAGTAAACAATAACTGCCATTAATTATTAACATAAGAAAAAATATTTCATACCATAATCGGTGACCTAGACACAAGTATGTATGCATTTCGCAAATCATGTAGTTTGTATGTTCTCTTTATGTAATTTTTTTTTACTTCGACAACAACCATTAGGTCGACATGGTCAAAAGGTCGACATAGAATAGGTAGACAGTATGGAAGGTCGACATGGTCAAAAGGACGACATGGAAATGATCGACACAGAAAAGGTAGGCACAAATATATTTAAATTTTTTATTAATTTTTTTTTGGGGGGAGGGGTTGTCACTTTTCTGCCACAAACCAGCCCCATTAGTGTACCACGTCCCTTCACATGGCTCGCTTTGCTCACCATGCTTCAGGCAAGGTACCTATTCCTAATCGTAGTCCATGTGGATGGTAAAGTATGAAAAAATTTGGGGAAAAACAACTTCTGTCAACCATTGTCATGTTGACCTTTTGACCCTTTCGACCTAATGCATGTTTACCATCAGTGGTAGACCTATTTACTGTAGCTAGACCTTTTTAGTGTAGATCTGTAGACCAGATACCGATAAATAGACCCCTTGGTACGAAAACCCAGGTGTAGAATCCAGCCTTTTGTGAAACCACAAAGTATTTCTTGATTTCTTTTTAATATCACTGAAGTCACGAGTTCAATACCTGGTTATGCCCTTTGTGTGTGTGGAGTTTTTATGTTCTCTCTGTATTCACGTGGCTTTCCTCTGGGTGCTCTTGTTTCTTCCCACAGGGCAAAAACATGCTGGTAGCTTAATTGGCTGTTAGCCAGAAAAAAAATTAACCCAAGTGTATGTGTGTCTATGTAATAGGGAAAATAGATTGTAAGCTCCACTGGGACAGGAACTGATGTGAATGACTGAAATAATATTTGTACACTATCTAAATAACTGTTAAAATATATTAATTATTATAGTATGTGCAGTGGCTTAACTGGAATCTAGTTGGTATCCCGACAGTTAGGATGCCGGCGGTCAGTAGACAGGCGCTGTAATCCTGACACCGCTCAGAATTCCGACCCGGAATCCCAACAGTCAGCATCCTGAACGTAAGTATGCCGGGGGGGAAGGGGGGGGGGGGGGTTAGGGTTAGAGGCTGCGGGTGGGAGGTGGTGTGGAAAGGGAAGGTTAGGATTAGGCAGCGGGTAGGGAGGGTAAGGGGTAGGATTAGCAAGCATACTTACTAAGAAGTATTGGTATTCTGACCACCAGTGTTAGATTTAGGCTGCTGGAGGGGTATGCTTGCCATACACTAGGACGACTCGCATTAGATTCAAGCCGTCCTACGCCCTTCCCCCCCCGCCACCCACCACCGGCTCCCCTGCATTTGATAGAACGTACGGTGACTTTGCACCGTTTAATCTATCATACCTCCGCAATTCAGCGCTGTCGGGATCAACTGATCATATGTGCAGCACATATAATCAGTTGATGCGACATGCGGGGCTGCACATCACATCGTAATTGGACCCAAAGCATGCACGATGTGCATACGATGGGGCGATCAACACGTCGATATGGTGTACTCGTACACGATATCGATCTAGTGTATAGCCAGCTTTAGGCTGCTGGACAGGAGGGTTATGGTTAGGGGGAGGGTATGGGTTAGGGTTAGTATACTTACTAAAAAGTGTCAGGATTCTGACAGCTGCGGGACAGGAGGGTTAGGGTTAGGCAGCGGGTATGGAGGTTAGGTGAAGGGGTGGGGTTACCATACTTACTAACAAAGCGTTGGGATTCTTACATTTTTAGACTACTATTTCACTTTCGAACATTATTGCCTTCCTTTATGGCTTTATTTTATTAAGTCTCTTAGATATATGTGACTATGATATGTGAAGAGCTTTGTTAAATATATGCTTTTATACAGTATATGCCTGGTGTGTATACACAGGGATATATTTACTAAATTGGAGATGTTGCCCATAGCAACCAATCCCATTCTATTCTCTTCCAGAAGGCGCTCGATAAATGATAAGTAGAATCTGTGTGGTTGCTATGGCCAACACCTCCAATTCTACAAACTCATTACTGACCTCACAAGGTGTAAAAATGTTCTATTTAGAACAGGTACATTCTTTTTATGTTAAATGAGCACTATTTTTAATTTTTCGTTAATAAGTTGCCCACAATAGCAAATTAATTCAATTACTGTGCCCCCATATACAGTATTTATTACTTTAAGTGTTTCTCAAACTGTGTGCCGTGGCACCCTGGGGTTCCGACCCCCCCCCGAACTTCACCCTTTTTACACGGGTCCGAGCCATACTCGGATTCTCCCGTATGGCTCGGGTAACCCGAGCGCGCCCGAACGTCATCATCCCGCTGTCGGATTCTCGCGAGATTCGGATTCTATATAAGCAGCCACGCGTCGCCGCCATTTTCACTCGTGCATTGGAAATGTTAGGGAGAGGACGTGGCTGGCGTCCTCTCCGTTATTGTTGAACTTGATTGTGCTGTGCACTATTGCTTAATTGTGGGGAGGGCTGGGGAGCAGCTGTATATAGGAGGAGTACAGTGCAGAGTTTTGCTGATCAGTGACCACCAGTTATCCGTTCTCTGCCTGAAAAAAACGCTCCATATCTGTGCTCACAGTGTGCTGCATATATCTGTGCTCACACTGCTTAATTGTGGGGACTGGGGAGCAGCTGTATTATATAGCAGGAGTACAGTGCAGAGTTTTGCTGACAGTGACCACCAGTATACGTTGTCTGCCTGAAAAACACTCCATATCTGTGCTCAGTGTGCTGCTTTATTGTGGGGACTGGGGACCACCAGTATAATATTATATAGGAGGAGTACAGTGCAGAGTTTTGCTGACCAGTGACCACCAGTATATAATATATAGCATTACGGTACAGTAGGCCACTGCTGTACCTACCTCTGTGTCGTCATTAAGTATACTATCCATCTACATTCTATACCTGTGGTGCATTTTAGTTTTGCAGTTTGCTGACACAGTGACCACCAGTATACTATATATAGCAGTACGGAAGGCCACTGCTGTACCTACCTCTGTGTCGTCATTCATTAAGTATACTATCCATCTACATTCTATACCTGTGGTGCATTTTAGTTTTGCAGTTTGCTGACACAGTGACCACCAGTATACTATATATAGCAGTACGGTACGGAAGGCCACTGCTGTACCTATCTCTGTGTCGTCATTCATTAAGTATACTATCCATCTACATTCTATACCTGTGGTGCATTTTAGTTTTACAGTTTGCTGACACAGTGACCACCAGTATACTATATATAGCAGTACGGTACGGAAGGCCACTGCTGTACCTATCTCTGTGTCGTCATTCATTAAGTATACTATCCATCTACATTCTATACCTGTGGTGCATTTTAGTTTTGCAGTTTGCTGACACAGTGACCACCAGTATACTATATATAGCAGTACGGTACGGAAGGCCACTGCTGTACCTACCTCTGTGTCGTCATTCATTAAGTATACTATCCATCTACATTCTATACCTGTGGTGCATTTTAGTTTTGCAGTTTGCTGACACAGTGACCACCAGTATACTATATATAGCAGTACGGTACGGAAGGCCACTGCTGTACCTACCTCTGTGTCGTCATTCATTAAGTATACTATCCATCTACATTCTATACCTGTGGTGCATTTTAGTTTTGCAGTTTGCTGACACAGTGACCACCAGTATACTATATATAGCAGTACGGTACGGAAGGCCACTGCTGTACCTACCTCTGTGTCGTCATTCATTAAGTATACTATCCATCTACATTCTATAACTGTGGTGCATTTTAGTTTTGCAGTTTGCTGACACAGTGACCACCAGTATACTATATATAGCAGTACGGAAGGCCACTGCTGTACCTACCTCTGTGTCGTCATTCATTAAGTATACTATCCATCTATATTCTATACCTGTGGTGCGCCTCTTTTTTTCTTTGCATCATGTGCTGTTTGGGGACAATTTTTTTGAAGTGCCATCCTGCCTGACACTGCAGTGCCACTCCTAGATGGGCCAGGTGTTTGTGTCGGCCACTTGTGTCGCTTAGCTTAGTCACACAGCGACCTTGGTGCGCCTCTTTTTTTCTTTGCATCATGTGTTGTTTGGGGACAATTTTTTTGAAGTGCCATCCTGCCTGACACTGCAGTGCCACTCCTAGATGGGCCAGGTGTTTGTGTCGGCCACTTGTGTCGCTTAGCTTAGTCACACAGCGACCTTGGTGCGCCTCTTTTTTTCTTTGCATCATGTGCTGTTTGGGGACTATTTTTTTGAAGTGCCATCCTGCCTGACACTGCAGTGCCACTCCTAGATGGGCCAGGTGTTTGTGTCGGCCACTTGTGTCGCTTAGCTTAGTCACACAGCGACCTTGGTGCGCCTCTTTTTTTCTTTGCATCATGTGCTGTTTGGGGACAATTTTTTTGAAGTGCCATCCTGCCTGACACTGCAGTGCCACTCCTAGATGGGCCAGGTGTTTGTGTCGGCCACTTGTGTCGCTTAGCTTAGTCACACAGCGACCTTGGTGCGCCTCTTTTTTTCTTTGCATCATGTGCTGTTTGGGGACGATTTTTTTGAAGTGCCATCCTGCCTGACACTGCAGTGCCACTCCTAGATGGGCCAGGTGTTTGTGTCGGCCACTTGTGTCGCTTAGCTTAGTCACACAGCGACCTTGGTGCGCCTCTTTTTTTCTTTGCATCATGTGCTGTTTGGGGACTATTTTTTTGAAGTGCCATCCTGCCTGACACTGCAGTACCACTCCTAGATGGGCCAGGTGTTTGTGTCGGCCACTTGTGTCGCTTAGCTTAATCACACAGCGACCTTGGTGCGCCTCTTTTTTTCTTTGCATCATGTGCTGTTTGGGGACTATTTTTTTGAAGTGCCATCCTGCCTGACATTGCAGTGCCACTCCTAGATGGGCCAGGTGTTTGTGTCGGCCACTTGTGTCGCTTAGCTTAGTCACACAGCGACCTTGGTGCGCCTCTTTTTTTCTTTGCATCATGTGCTGTTTGGGGACAATTTTTTTGAAGTGCCATCCTGCCTGACACTGCAGTGCCACTCCTAGATGGGCCAGGTGTTTGTGTCGGCCACTTGTGTCGCTTAGCTTAGCCATCCAGCAACCTCGGTGCAAATTTTAGGACTAAAAATAATATTGTGAGGTGTGAGGTGTTCAGAAGACACTGGAAATGAGTGGAAATTATGGTTATTGAGGTTAATAAAACTATGGGATCAAAATGACCCCCAAATTCTATGATTTAAGCTGTTTTTTAGGGTTTTTTGTAAAAAACACCCGAATCCAAAACACACCCGAATCCGACAAAAAATTTTCGGTGAGGTTTTGCCAAAACGCGTCCGAATCCAAAACACGGCCGCGGAACCGAATCCAAAACCAAAACACAAAACCCGAAAAATTTCCGGTGCACATCACTAGTTCCGTGGGACACTTGCCGGGGTGCCTCAGGTTGGTGGTCCAGGACCAATTCAAACTATTTGTCGTCAGTGTAATACGCAAAACCAGTGCTGGTGGCTGGCCATCATAAAGTATGTGGACAAACAGACGCAAATCGTGTCCTTCACCACAGAATTGAACCTAAGAATTACTTTTTAACTTAATTTACTTAATTTAATATTTTTTCTAAATTTCTCAATAAGAAACGTTTGGCCTAGGGGTGCCGATAAAGAAATTCTGTTACTCTAGAGCGCCACGATTAAAAGAAGCTTGGGAACCATTGCTTTAGCCCCTTATAAGTTATTAGTTACGGACACCTTAATAATGTTGAATCCATGTCAGTTAGCCAGATCACTCAAACTGCGTGTGGTTTGGACAATCAGAGGGCTGTTTCACACATTCAGGTTTTGCCCGGATGGCAAAAAGATGGACAAATGTCGTCCGTTTTTTTACCGGCTGGCAGAGCCTTTCACACATAACGGCATTCAGTCGTGCTTACTGCTGTGCGCATGTGCAGCAGCAGCAGCAGAAGAAAAAAGCCGTTGTGTGTGAAAGCTCCTGCTCACACATATACAACACTGCCTTCAGGGACGGCACGGCCCCGCAGCCGGACATTTCAGTGGATAGATCCGGCTGCAAACGCCGTGACCGTGCTGTCTGAAAGCCCCCAATAGCAACGTTACTTAATTAAAAAAACACGACACATGGGGAAAAAAAGTATGGCTCTTTGCCGTCCGGTCAAAACCATAGTGTGTGAAACAGCCCACATGCTGTTCCCAGATTGTCTGCTGTTGTCTCCTTGTAGGACGTTTTGGTGTCTGTTTGTGATGTGTATAAGATACTCTATTTCTCTTACGTCCTAGAGGATGCTGGGGACTCCGTAAGGACCATGGGGTATAGACGGGCTCCGCAGGAGACATGGGCACTATAAAGAACTTTAGATGGGTGTGCACTGGCTCCTCCCTCTATGCCCCTCCTCCAGACCTCAGTTAGATCCTGTGCCCAGAGGAGACTGGGTGCACTACAGGGGAGCTCTGCTGAGTTTCTCTGAAAAATAATTTTGTTAGGTTTTTTATTTTCAGGGAGCACTGCTGGCAACAGGCTCCCTGCATCGTGGGACTGAGGGGAGAGAAGCAGACCTACTTAAATGATAGGCTCTGCTTCTTAGGCTACTGGACACCATTAGCTCCAGAGGGTCGGAACGCAGGTCTCACCCTCGCCGTTCGTCCTGGAGCCGCGCCGCCGTCCTCCTCACAGAGCCGGAAGATAGAAGCCGGGTGAGTATAAGAAGAAAGAAGACTTCAAAGGCAGCAGAAGACTTCAGATCTTCTCTGAGGTAACGCGCAGCGGTAACGCTGCGCGCCATTGCTCCCACACACAACACACACAGCGGGCACTGAAGGGTGCAGGGCACAAGGGGGGCACCCTGGGCAGCAATAATAAACCTCTAGGGACTGGCATATATATATATATATATATATATATTTAAACATGGAGCAGTAAGGCACTCCTAAAAGCTGTATCATCAAAAGCCGGTGCCCCCGTGTAGCATAGCAAATACAACCAGAAAGGACGTGGCACTCACGGGAAAGTACAAATGCTCAAAACACTCGTGTGTCGTCAGCAACGTTTCAGTGGACACCCCACTGTCGTCAGGCTTTATATATATATATATATATATATATATATAAAAGAGGCTGCGGAGGCAGTATAATATATAATCCCCCCTATATAATCCCCTGCCAGTATAGTAAATTTGAGCGGGACCGAAGCCCGCCGCTGAGGGGGCGGAGCTTGATCCTCCAGCACTAACCAGCGCCATTTTTTCCACAGCACACTGCAGAGAAGCTGGCTCCCCGGACTCTCCCCTGCTGAACACGGTGACAGAGGGCAAAAAAGAGGGAGGGGGGCACTTTTTATTGGCGCAGTGAGTGTATATTTATATAATGATATAAAAGCGCTGTTTGTCTGGGAATTTTGTTTACAGTGTCAGTTGGCACTGGGTGTGTGCTGGCATACTCTCTCTCTGTCTCTCCAAAGGGCCTTATTGGGGAACTGTCTCCATATAGATATTTCCCTGAGTGTGTGGGGGTGTCGGTACGCGTGTGTCGGCATGTCTGGAGCGGAAGGCTCATCTAAGGAGGAGGTGGAGCAGATGATTGTGGTGTCTCCGTCAGCAACGCCGACACCTGGTTGGTTGGATATGCTGAATGTTTTAAATGCAAATGTGTCTTTATTACATCAGAGGTTGGACAAAGCAGAGTCCAGGGATAGAACTGGGAGTCAATCCATGGCTTTGGCTGTGTCACAGGGCCCTTCAGGGTCTCAAAAACGTCCCCCTGTCCCAAGTAGCAGACACTGATACCGACACGGATTCTGACTCCAGTGTCGACTACGATGATGCGAGGTTACACCCAAGGGTGGCCAAAAGTATTCATTATATAATTATTGCAATAAAGGATGTTTTACATATCACAGATGACCCCTCTGTCCCTGACAAGAGGGTACACATGTTTAAGGAAAAGAAACCTGAGGTAACCTTTCCCCCATCTCATGAGCTGAACGCGTTATTTGAAAAGGCTTGGGAAACTCCAGACAAGAAACTGCAGATTCCCAAAAGAATCCTTATGGCGTATCCTTTCCTCGCACAGGACAGGTTACGGTGGGAGTCCTCACCCAGGGTGCACAAGGCGTTAACACGCCTGTCCAAAAAGGTGGCGCTACCGTCGCCAGACACGGCAGCCCTCAACGATCCTGCTGATCACAGACAGGAAACTACCTTAAAATCGATTTATACACATAAGGGGGCCTTGCTCAGACCGGCAATAGCGTCGGCTTGGGTTTGTAGCGCTGTTGCGGCTTGGACGGATACTTTGTCAGCTGACATTGATACCATTTTATTGACCTTAGGTCACATTATAGACACAGTCTTATATATGAGAGACGCTCAGAGAGACGTTGGTCTGCTAGGTTCGAGAGCCAACGTCATGGCGATTTCTGCTAGGCGAGCCCTTTGGACCCGCCAATGGACGGGTGATGCCGACTCACTGAAGCATATGGAAGTTTTACCTTACAAAGGTGAGGATTTATTTGGGGAAGGTCTCGCGGACCTGGTTTCCACAGTGACCGCGGGCAAATCTACTTTTTTAACTTAAGTTTCCCCACAGCAAAAGAAAACGCCGCAATATCAGATAGGGTCCTTTCAGTCGCATAAGTCCAGAAGAGGTCGGGGCTCTTCCTTCCTCGCCAGAGGTAAAGGAAGAGGGGAAAAAACTGCCTGCTACGGCTAGTTCCCAGGAGCAGAAGTCCTCCCCGGCTTCTACTAAATCCACCACATGACGCTGGGGCTCCACTGAGGGAGTCTGCACCGGTGGGGGCACGTCTTCGACTCTTCAGCCACGTCAGGGTTCAGTCAGACGTGGATCCTTGGGCAAGGGAGATTGTATCCCAGGGTTACAAGCTGGAATTCGAAGACGTGCCTCCTCGACGATTTTTCAGATCGGCTCTACCAGCTTCTCCCCCAGAAAGGGAGATAATTTTAGCTGCAATTCAAAAACTGTGTCAACAACAAGTGGTTGTCGAGGTTCCCCTAGTTCAACAGGGGAAGGGGTACTATTCTACCCTATTTGTGGTCCCGAAACCGGATGGCTCGGTCAGACCCATTCTAAATTTAAAATCTCTAAACCTGTACTTGAAAAAGTTCAAATTCAAGATGGAATCGCTCTGGGCAGTGATCTCCAGCCTGGAGGGGGTGAGGGTGGAATTTATGGTGTCACTGGACATAAAGGACGCATACCTTCATGTCCCCATATATCCCCCTCATCAGGCGTACCTGAGATTCGTTGTACAGGACTGTCATTACCAGTTTCAGACGTTGCCGTTTGGGCTTTCCACGGACCCGAGGATTTTCACCAAGGTAATGGCGGAAATGATGGTGCTCCTGCGCCGGCAGGGAGTCACAATTATCCCGTACTTGGACGATCTCCTGATAAAGGCGAGATCGAGAGATCAGTTGCTGAAAACCGTGGCGCTCTCCCTGAGAGTGCTGCAGCAACATGGCTGGATTCTTAATCTACCAAAGTCACAGTTGGTTCCAACAACTCAGCTATCATTTTTAGGCATGATTCTGGACACGGAACAAAAGAGGGTTTTTCTCCCAATGGAAAAAGCCCAGGAACTCCAGAACATGGTCAGAGACCTGTTAAAACCGAAAAGAGGGTCAGTCCATCAATGCACTCGAGTACTTGGAAAAATGGTGGCGACCTACGAGGCCATCCCCTTCGGCAGGTTTTATGCGAGAACGTTTCAGTGGGACCTTCTGGACAAGTGGTCCGGGTCCCATCTTCAAATTCATCAGAAAATAAGCCTGTCCCCCCAGGCCAGGGTGTCTCTCCTGTGGTGGCTGCAGAGTGCTCACCTTCTAGAAGGTTGCAGGTTCGGCATTCAAGACTGGGTTCTGGTAACCACGGACGCGAGCCTCCGAGGATGGGGAGCAGTCACACAAGGAAGTAACTTTCAGGGGATATGGTCAAGCCAGGAGGCTTGTCTACACATCAACGTACTTGAATTGAGGGCCATATACAACGGCCTACGTGAAGCGGAGAATCTTCTTCGCGACCTACCGGTTCTGATTCAATCAGACAACGTCACAGCTGTGGCTCATGTAAACCGCCAAGGCGGGACAAGGAGCAGAGTGGCAATGGCGGTAGCCACCAGGAATCTGCGCTGGGCGGAAAATCACATAAGCGCTTTGGCAGCTGTCTTCATTCCGGGAGTGGACAACTGGGAAGCAGACTTCCTCAGCAGACACAATCTCCATCCAGGAGAGTGGGGACTTCATCAAGAAGTTTTTGCAGAGATAACAAGTCAGTGGGGGCTTCCTCAAATAGACATGATGGCGTCACGCCTCAACAAGAAGCTTCGGAGGTATTGTGCCAGGTCAAGGGACCCTCAGGCAGTAGCAGTGGATGCCCTGGTGACACCGTGGGTGTTTCAGTCGGTCTATGTGTTTCCTCCTTTTCCGCTCATCTCAAAGATATTGGGAATCATAAGACGAAAAAGAGTGCAGACAGTACTCATTGTTCCAGATTGGCCTCGAAGGGCCTGGTATTCCGATCTTCAGGAAATGCTCACAGAAGATCCGTGGCCTCTTCCTCTCAGAGAGGACCTGTTGCAACAGGGGCCCTGTGTGTTCCAAGACTTACCGCGGTTACGTTTGATGACATGGCGGTTGAACACCAAATCCTAGCTGGGAAAGGCATTCCAGAAGAAGTCATCCCTAGGAAGGAGGTGACGGCGAAACATTATCACCGTATCTGGAGAAAGTATGTATCTTGGTGTGAATCCAAGAATGCTCCTATGGAAGTTTTCCATCTGGGCCGTTTTCTCCACTTTCTACATACAGGAGTGGATATGGGCCTAAAATTAGGCTCCATTAAGGTACAGTTTTCGGCCCTATCAATTTTCTTTCAGAAGGAATTGGCTTCTCTCCCAGAAGTCCAGACTTTTGTAAAGGGAGTGCTGCACATACAGCCTCCTTTTGTGCCTCCAGTGGCACCATGGGACCTTAACGTGGTGTTACAGTTCCTAAAATCTCACTGGTTTGAACCTCTTCAAATGGTTGAATTGAAATTTCTCACTTGGAAGGTGGTCATGTGGCCCAAGGCAGGTGTCTGAATTGGCGGCTTTGTCTCACAAAAGCCCCTATCTGATTTTCCATGTGGATAGAGCAGAATTGAGGACTCGTCCTCAATTTTTGCCTAAGGTGGTTTCATCGTTTCATATGAACCAACCTATCGTGGTACCTGTGGCTACGAAGGACTTGGAGGATTCCAAGTCCATTGATGTAGTCAGGGCCTTAAAAATATATGTAGCTAGGACGGCTCGGGTTAGGAAAACAGAGGCACTGTTAGGAAAACAGAGGCACTGTTTGTCCTGTATGCACCCAGAAATTACATCCCTTTCACCTCAAAATCATGTCCTATTCACACTCCCTCCTATTCTCACTGGTTATATATTTTTTTATCACTGTCACCTTAAATCATCACACTCTTCATTCCCACCCATCCTTTTGATCAGGTTTGTTCAACAAATTCTCAGTAAGCAACCTGCATCAAACAATAATTTCATAAAATGAATTTCTGTCCTGATCCTCATTATATTCAATGCTCAGCATTTTCCTAATTTCACATATATGTACACATATCAGTGTACATCTATTCAGGTGTTTACATTTGCCACTTTCCATGTCTTTAATTGCAATATAGCAACAGTATTCCAAAGTACTACCCAGCCAAGTAACAGTCTGTTCGCAATTTTCTTAATGAAATCAGCAATCACAGTGCCTTTACCATTCAATCTCGGGTTTCTCCGCTGCTTATCAATGATTGGCTCACCAACATGTCCATATTCTTCCTCACAAGCTTATTGGCTAAAGCTCCTGTTAAGTGACACACATGGAGGGCTCACAGACCAGACGATCGTGTGAACAAGCTCCTCCCAGCGAAACGCGCGTCACTTCCGGTCCGGCACCCGACTTCCGGGACCTCCGCGACGGGGCTCCGGCGGACGGACTCCTCTCCGGCATCGCAGCAAGTATTTGACCGCTCTATGTAGCGGATTCAGCTCCCCAGACACATAACCTCCCTGTGTATCCATCACTGGAACATAGGAAAGTTTCACACTTTATAAAAGGTATCATACAGGTCCGTTTCCCCTGCAACCACTGTGCAGGGTACAACACCTGTTTATTGGTTTCCATGGTAACAGCTCATACACAAGACAGTCACCAAGTGCAGGGAAATGATTTTTCAATTGCAAACCATTGTTAGATAGATTTGTTTCCCCAGCAATTACTGTGCAGGGTTTAACACCTGTATCTTGGTCTCCATGGTAACGGCTGACACACAGAGCATTTACCAAGTGTAGAGAAACCACTAATCAACTACCAATTATATTCCCTGTATACACAACTAATTAACCAATTTTCATTTACATTTGTGTCACCTACTTTATACAGGGAAGTATTTATTAGCCTCTTATTAAATCTTAATCAGTGTGGCAACTATTTGATTTTCTGCATTCCTACAGCAGGAGAGCTGTGATTACTTATTACACCTATAATTGCTTTGTGTTTGCTGGATTATTGATTACTTGCTTTATATAAATATATGGGTCAGCACACATTTTTCATTAATATTTATTTATAATCAGTGTAACACCAAGGCGGCTTTTAGCAATCAATGTACAGTCGCCCTTGCAATTTATTGTATTTTCGCGAATTCTAATCAGTCATTGCACTGAATTCTATGTGATCAGCCGTTGCATTATTCTATGTGAAATTATAGAACCTTTTGATAGCTGCTTTTGCAGCTCTTGCACTGTAATCCATATGAATTTTCATTAGGCATCATAATAATTTTCTATGCATAATTATAAGTTGCGGTTATGAATTAGCCTCTTCTTTGCTTTATACTCACTAAGTGATTATTACTGTACCTGTCAGCAACTATTGGATAATCCTTTATGGTTAACCGTCCAGGCAATTTGTGTGTGGGAAATTTCTGGTCCACATGCTTTGTATTATACAGCGCAGGTGTATTACTGTCACCTCTTTTGGCCTCAATATCGGCCACTGCCTATGCTGATAGGTATTTTCGTGACTTTCTACAGTCATACCATGCTGGACATGCCCGATCTCGCCTGATCTTGGAAGCCAAGCAGCATTGGGCCTGGTCAGTACCAGAAAGGGTGACCCTCTGGGAATACCGGGTACTGTAGTATTAAGGAATATACCCTCCGCTGATCAGCAGATTTCATCACAATTAATTTTGTCATTCATTTACCCCAGCTGACCCTCTTTACAGGAGTCCTGATCCATACAAGCCGGCTTCCTGCTATCTCTTTTATGACTATACAAGTGTATTGATTATCATAATTACATAGAGATAACAGGAACATTATATTTTCGCTTCTGACAAACGTCTAACATTAATACTCGCTTACAAATCAGTGGGTTTAGTTATCTTCCTGTCACCCTCTTTATTTAAGTGAGTCACACTTTACTTCATCGTCACTACAATTTTGTTTAATACTTGTTTTAATTTATACTGCTGATACACAGCTATAATTTTACAATTTTTTCGTCTGTGAATACCATTAAAAGTTAAGTTTTATCTAATTCTACATACAAACTACAATCTCCTATCTATTCTTCCAATTTTCTATCAATCTATAGAAATTAAGTGTGCCCCTGAGAGACATAAGTCATCTTCTTTTTTGCTTCTTTGCAAAACAATCCCTTACCTGTATGCATCCAACAAGGTTGGCGCTCCTGCTTCTAAGCAGACTATTGCTCACTGGATCTGTAACACGATTCAGCAGGCTCATTCTACGGCTGGATTGCCGTTACCAAATTCGGTAAAGGCCCATTCCACTAGGAAGGTGGGCTCTTCTTGGGCAGCTGCCCGAGGAGTCTCGGCATTACAGCTTTGCCGAGCGGCGACTTGGTCGGGTTCAAACACTTTTGCTACATTCTACAAGTTTGATACCTTGGCTGAGGAGGACCTCATGTTTGCTCAATCGTTGCTGCAGAGTCATCCGCACTCTCCCGCCCGGTCTGGAGCTTTGGTACACCATTTTATAAATTGCCATTTTGAATAAGTAGCTGTAGTTTTGCAAGGGTTAACTAGTCTTGGGCCACAAATTTGACACCTGAAATCAACAAAGCGTGGACACTTACATATGACCCACTTGTATTTTGCTTGGCCCAACGCTGTTTTGGGCATGAAATACACTGGCAAAGTGGGCACAAACACCATTTTATAAATTGCCATTTTGAATAAGTAGCTGTAGTTTTGCAAGGGTTAACTAGTCTTGGGCCACAAATTTGACACCTGAAATCAACAAAGCGTGGTCACTTACATATGAGCCATTTGTATTTTGGTTGGGCCAACGCTGTTTTGGGCATGTAATACACTGGCAAAGTGGGCGCACACACCATATTTTACCATTTTGAATAAGTAGCTGTAGTTTTGCAAGAGTTAACCAGTCTTGGGCCACAAATTTGAAACCTGAAATCAACAGAGGGTGGTCACTTATATATGACCCACTTGTATTTTGCTTGGCCCAACGCTGTTTTGGGCATGAAATACACTGGCAAAGTGGGCACAAACACCATTTTATAAATTGCCATTTTGAATAAGTAGCTGTAGTTTTGCAAGGGTTAACTAGTCTTGGGCCACAAATTTGACACCTGAAATCAACAAAGCGTGGTCAGTTACATATGACCCGCTTGTATTTTGCTTGGCTCAACGCTGTTTTGGGCATGAAATACACTGGCAAAGTGGGCACAAACACTATTTTATAAATTGCCATTTTGAATAAGTAGCTGCAGTTTTGCAAGGGTTAACCAGTCTTGGGCCACAAATTTGACACCTGAAATCAACAGAGGGTGGTCACTTACATATGACCCACTTGTATTTTGCTTGGCCCAACGCTGTTTTGGGCATGAAATACACTGGCAAAGTGGGCACAAACACCATTTTATAAATTGCCATTTTGAATAAGTAGCTGTAGTTTTGCAAGGGTTAACTAGTCTTGGGCCACAAATTTGACACCTGAAATCAACAGAGGGTGGTCACTTACATATGACCCACTTGTATTCTGCCTGGACCAATGCTGTTTTGGGCATGAAATACACTGGCAAAGTGTGCACAAACACCATATTTTACCATTTTGAATAAGTAGCTGTAGTTTTGCAAGAGTTAACTAGTCTTGGGACACAATTGTGAGACCTGCAATCAACAGAATGTGGTCACGTACATATTGATTTGTGAATGAAATACGCTGGCAAAGTGGGCACAACCACCATATTATAATTTACCATTTTGAATATGTAGCTGTAGTTTTGCAAGGGTTAACTAGTCTTGGGCGACATATTTCATACCAGAAATCAAGGGTTAGATTAGCTCCTTATCGCATAGGGGAGTCACAGAGAGCCTATGTTGAGTTAAAGTTGACTGAAGTCAGCTCCTTTCCTTGCTTGAAGGAAGCTATACTCAGCAGGTTTGGGGTGATGGGTCCCAGCAAAGCCCAAGAATATTATGAGTTGCAGCTGAACCCATCTGAGCCTCCAATGGTCAAACTGGCATAATTGGCCAGACTGAGTAAAACCTGGTTACAGACAGATAAAAACTCTTCTCAGTGGGTAGTGGAAGTGATGGCTCTAGACCAGGCTATATGGGTATTAGACCGTGGTGTAAAACACTGGGCCTTTGCAGGCTGACCCCCAGACAATTGAGGAGCTAGCAGCGGTGATTGAAAGGTACCTGACCCTGGGAAAATGTAATAAAGCCAAGCAAGGGTTACAGCCAGTACCTCAGCCCAGTACCCAGATCCCCATTGTTAAACCAAACAGCCCGTCTCCAGTCATATGTTTTGAGTGCAGAGAGCCCAGTATGCACAGCTGTACTTCCTAAAGCAGGGTGAGCTAGTGGATTGCAGCTCAGGGAAAACAGCACAACCTGTATTCAGTATGGCGCCTGGAATTATTTCCCCAGCTGAAACTACCCTGTTTCATCTGATGGTATAGATTGAAGGCTGGGATATCTGGGCCTTGGTTGATACTGGCAATGAATTGTCTATCATCTCTGCTAATCTGGTTCTTCCTGGGTCTGGCCAGGTTGTGCTTCTGGTAAAGGTGCTATGTATACTTGGTGACATAGAAAAATGCCCATGAGTGCACTTGACAGTGGTGATTAAAGGAAGACCAGTAAAAATGGTAGCCACAGTAGCTTCCAAACCTCCTTATCCACTAATCCTGGGCCAGGACTTCCCACTGTTGCAGGAGTTTGTTACTTGTCATGACATTGGCAGACAGACAGAGGTTGAGCTGTCGCAGGGGCCAAGATCTACTGGAAGCCAAGGTTGTATGACTGTAAAGCCTTCTCTTGCCAGTGAGATTGAGACACATTAGTCCCCCATTTGTGAAAGAGTGTCTTTGCAGGACTTTAGGCGAGATCAACATAACGATGGCAACTTGTCCAATACTTTTTAAACTGTGGTAGTGGTAAATGGTAAGGTAAACTCTGCTTTACCACCTGAAGGTGTACCTTACTTTATGTGAAAAACAATTTTGTTTTACCTTGTAACTTATTTGCAAGGTAAAAGGGTAGACCATGCCAAAGCTGAATATATTTGTCCTATTAAAAACACGTTAAAGGTTAAAGAACACAGTACGCAATTGGCGCAAAAAGTACCGCAAGGGTACTCCCTTAACTATACCTTAAGGAATGTACTTATACTGTAAACATTTGTGCAGTGACAATGTGTAGATGTAATGCAGTGTAACCTTGTTAGCTTAAAAGCTGTATGAGCGACTATGACGCTCTGAGAACCTTTATGCATTTATAATAATCAATCAAATACCGGTCTAAGGTTCTAACGCCTTTAGTGAGAGAATGAACGTTCAAAAAGAATAATACAATACAAGCTATACACTACCAAAATAACATAGAATATCTAACCAAGTTACTACACATAAAATACAATAAAGACACAATTACTTTTAAAAGGGGAAGGAGAGAGAGAATGGCTTATAACATTAAATAAGAGACAATATGGTTGCAGAGAAGCTTACACATGTGAGGAACAATCGCTGCGCAGTTAGTCAATGCTGAGAATCTTTGTGGAGAAAATACTTGAGCTTACCCATACTGGCTGTCCCTATATACACAACCCTACAATACCGCATGGGACAGAAGCTAGACTCCATTTTGGGAAAACTCCCATGATTCCAAAGACTGCACCACATGGCTGAAAGGGGGAGGGGAAAACACCCAGCAGCAGCCATTTTACTCAAACCAACTAATCTTATTCCACATTCCAATCCAACTTCCTAGAACCATCTTATTGCATACAGTCCATGTTATATGAATCACCAGATCACAATGTAACCACACATCCCAGCCTGCCATTGCTACAAGCACATGACTACAGTAACAAAAGGAAGTATGCTTTAACTTCAAACCTTCAGCAAGATGCATCATGTAAAACTACTATAATCTGTTGTTTATCACCAACCATAAATGTATACCAGGAATGCTATGCTACAGATTGTCTACTGTTCCAATTCATTACAGATTTCATAGAGTATTATCACAAACACCCAACAATCACACAGCTGCGCAAGCCTCATTAACCTTAAGCCATTTGCATCTCCAAACCAACCACTCTATACCAATCACTTCACAACTACTCTACCTCAAACACATATTTAAAACTATTCTATGCCAATCAGCCATGAGATATTGAGATTATGATACTTAGCCTTTGTAAGGTGCCTGGTGATGATCCAGCCATGCTTCTGAGAGCTTTGTTCTGAGTGTAGCTACATTACATCTGTTCTCTGAGGCCACAAGCAACTGAACACCTCTCTCTCTAGCCAGCAACAACTTTCCTGTTTTTTCCAAGTTCCTGGGGGAGGGGTCTCTCTTGCTTTGTATATGCTGATCAGGTTCAGCCCTGAAATCTGGCAAAAGGGTTGGCTTGATCATTCATTGTTCTAACAAAATGATCTTAGCTTTTATACATATAATCATATCTATCCGCTGCAATGTCCCACAACTTCACAACAAGTATCAAATTAATCTACACATCAATCTGCTTGTTTCAATATCAAACATGACGGGCGTATCTGGTTCGGTTCAAATAATACACATTCATGACATTAATTCATTAGCTAATTTTAAATCTCCATGATGTCTGGTGCTTGATATTATTATAATTATGTACTGTATGAAATAAGTGTCGAATCCATCTCTGTGCCATGTCCGTGTAAATGCGTGTGTTACTATATATTGCTGTGCTCGCTGCGCATATTTGCAAGTATAGCGACTTAAATGTGTGCAGTTTGTATGTTCTCTCTATGTAATATTTTTGACTTTGACAGTCCACCCTTTGGCAGTCACCAATAACTGCCACTTCCTAAAACATTTCAAAAAGAGAAAAATATATGTCATATGTAAATACATTTCTATGATTGGGTAAGGGAGGAGAGAAGAAGGTGGGAAAAGGGTATGACCTAGTGAGATAGCAGAAGCATGTGTGTATGAATCCGTGTTTGGGGGGTCATGTATCATCGTGCCGTACGTGTTTTAAATCAAGCTTCGAGGTATTGCGAAGTATACATTTGAATTCCTTCTTATCCCGCGGTACGGGTCTGTGGATGGGCTGTCAAACTTTACCGAGCTCTTTTCGGATTTTGGTTGCAACAAAATGGGGGAGCACATTTTAGTTGATGATACATGAATGGGGGAATATGTGATTGCTGATATCTGTGCCTGTATTCCCTATTGACTATGTGTGTCATTACCTGAAGGTTGTAGAAATGAAGATAAAGAACAATTATGGTAAATGCAGTGGTATTCTATGTCAGGTTAATGAACATTTGTCGGCTGAAGTCTTGTCTAGTATCTGTTGAATGCAGTCTTCTTTGGGCTTTTGCCAACGAGTGCGAGCAAAAGCTTTGTCAATGTCCATAGACTTACAAAAGTGTTGGGCTAGCGTAAATTTAAAATTTCTAGGGAAACTGGGGGTCTATGGCATAGTTCATCAATTATCTGTGTATAAGGTTGTCAAAACTTCTTCTTTAATCCATCAGTTGTCTGTATACAGTCTCGTCAAATTCCTCATCCAAGTGGGTCTTTTTACCTTGGAGAAAACGGAAAAACAGGTGAAAGAAACGGACCGTATAATCGCATTTTCATCACATCATTGTCTCTACCGTTGGGTCATAAATCAAATCCATTGGAATTACAGTTTCCTCACTCCTTAGACTCATTACCCTGGTACTACGTTTGCACTTCATTAAAGCCTGACCGCATCTAAATATCAAGCCAATGGATATGACAACACCTAAGATACATAGAAGAAACTTCCCAACATCCATTATGACTCCTTGAGCCCATTCTCCTAAACCAGAGAACCAATTTCGCGGGTTCAACCATGACACCCAACCAGTCAGCTCATTACCCACAGCAGCAAGGGTGAGATTGTGTCTCCTGCGGAATTCCCACTTTAATTGGAGAATATCGTCCATCTTTTGGTCTATGACCTCGACCGGGTCCTCGGTGCTATTCGTAATATATGTGCAGCATTTCACGCCGTACTGCGTTGCCAGTGTGACACAATATCCACCTGTCACTGCCGTGAGATAATTAAGAACCATCCTATGCTGAACCAGTTCTGTTTTATAAGCTTGAAGTTCCCTTCCAGTATACCTAAAAGTGTCGTCATACATTTCAGTGATATTGTCTAATAAATTTGCAAGCGCAGATATGTATCTATAGTTCAGCACTCCTCTAGCGGTGCGAGTGAAATCTAATGCAAGTAAAACCTGAATCCCGGTGGATTCATGGATCATGTCAGAGGCCGGATGCTCTGTCCTTTCTGTCAGTTGCCTTTTAACGACGTGCTCGTAATGAGTGTGAGTATAAGGAGCTTGGGCACCATGGTGTATATCTTTCATTTTGGCATGTGATACAGTCATTACTTCAGGCAATACTTTTCCAATATAACACAATCCTTCTGAGTTTGGGGCAAGCCACTCATACGCCTTTCTCCCGCATATGAATTATGCATCATCGGGGAGAACATATGGGAACCGACTAGGACATTACCATGTTACACATTTTCCATGTGAACTCTCCTAACCCTAATTCTCCCATCTGTTTAGTACACCTATCAGTTTGTACGATCTGTGCACTGTATCCTGGTGATACCTCTCCAACTCTCATGGTCCTACTTCTTAGGGTATACCTATATCGGAAATATTTTCCACTATCGGCTATGTGGCGTATGAGCTCTGTATCTGTAGGCATTCTATCGGCTCTATGTGAAAAGGTCCTGGTTTTGTTATTCCATGACACTTCCCAATTTCCCGGTTTTCGGGGATTGGAAATGTTAAAACATACTAGGGATCTATCCACATGATATTGGTGGAGCTTCAAACTAGGAGGACTGGAGATATTAAACCTCCTGTCCACCGGCCTCCCACCACTTAACTCAAGTACCTCCCCTACCGTTAAAGGGAATGGTACTAAGCCTGATTTGCTATGGCCTTGAGGTACTTGAAAGCATACCCAACAATCTGTCTGATTTAACACTTTACCCACTAAGGAGTGATAGTCACTCAATGGATGCCGGTCCATGTGGATATTAAACTGGACTGACATTTCTTGATGCACCCATCCTCTACTACACTGTCACAGAGTCTACAGATACAGTTCTTTTTTTTTCAGCTAACAATCCTTCACAATGTTTACAAATAACATGGCTGCTAGATCGTTTCCGGTACTCGCCTTTGCTTGGTGATTGTGTTGCTATTGGAAATTTACACCTCCGTCTCAGTCATCAGAAACCCATTCTGGATCCTTTCTCGACCTCACTGGTACTCTCACCGAAACAGACTGCTCTGGTCAACATCAGGGTCAACATGAAAATCTATATCACAGTCTCTTGAGGCGAGTCCATCTTACAGGAGGAGAAAAGGAGAAATTTGTAATGGGGGTACAGGAAAACAGTTTGAGGGGGAGAGAAACTTGTTACGATAATAAGTTCTCTAGTCTTGTTGTTCTTCTTGTTCTGCTGTCATCTCAAAGGTGCTGTCTCTCAGTCTTCCAAACGAACATTCTGGTGATGCAATATTCCTTCCAAACCAGCGATCTTTCTGTAAGGAGCAAAAATCTTGCATTACCATTTGTCTAACTGATGTGTGACATACCATCTTTAAAACATGAAAACATGAGTGAGAAGAGAGAGAAAACAAAAAAAAAAACAAAGAAAGAGAGAACAATTCATATGCATATATATTACATAAATCAACAATAAACAACAGGAAAAAAAAACATTTTTCAAACACTTTAAAATATTGTCAGATCATCAGGCTGTCATATCTACATGTCCAATGGTTTCCTTGCGCAGTCCCTCCCACCAGCACCTCCATACTCCACCCTCTGTATCTGGCCAGGATACATTGATGCGGATAGGTCATGCTGGGGTTTGGTAGACTTCTGCAAAGACCAAGCAGATATGCAATGTTTGAGTCCTATCAATAATCGTCAGAGATGGAGAGAGAAAAGAAACATTTCACAGATACATTTACAACGTTTCACCCGGTCATTCCTGTGTCTTCAGGGAATGACCTTCCAATTTATTAACTGTTACCTCAGGCTTACCATCAGTCCTAATGATCACCTTTTATAATTTGGTGTGTCATATTCATGCTCATATTCATGTCTAGGGGGTCTGACTTTATGTGGGCTGTTGCAGTTACTGGCATAATGCCCTTCTCTTTTGCACAGATCACAAACCCTAGGCTTCCTCCAAGTGTCAGTGAAGTGGGGTCTTGGTTGATTTGATGCCTCCTCAAACGCTTGGATGCTCATCACCATCAACCGCTTTCCCTGTACCTCCCTGATTCCTTGGATACCATGATTATGTCGTTGTCTAGGGAGTTGATATACCTTCTGTGAATCTTTGATCATACACTTAGATCTTTCCTAGGATCTGGGAAATCAGACATGATTGATCTCAATTCTGTCCGGGACCAGGGATGGCGCATTGCACTGTCCTTGACGGGAATGATTCCCTGATCGTCAGTCTTCCCATTGGGGACTGTGATCACCCTGACAGGACTAAATTCAATTACATCACCTTGTGTTGGTCTTACGATATGGGGTACATTTGTTTGTGCGTGATATAAAACATTGTACGTACCTGTGGACACGACCTCACCTGACCCTCCGTTAGGGGGTTTGATTATTGCCTTTACCGATTTGGTCGCGTCCACCTGGATGTCTTGTGTGATGGCTGCTGGAAGGGGTGCCGACATCGGGCTGGGCTCACTTTCTTGCTGGTAATCCTGAGGGAAGTTTAACATGGGGTGCGACTTGCACAGGTTAACATTTGTGATTTTTACACTTTCATGTTTATAAACATTATTACATTTGTTACTTTCATTCTTAATACAGTTACTAAGTGCATTTTTATCGTACAACATTGTGCCATTTCTCTGCAACCATAATCCTCTCCATTGCCATGTCTCTCTTCCCAAGATGAGGGTCAGATATGTAAGTTAAATTTCTTTGCATTTCACTTTCCTGTTGCCATAACTGTAAACAATCATAATGTCTGATCCGTTGCTTCCCGGATTTTATGAGACAGATCCTTCGCCTTAAATTATGCAGTACCTTTGAGTCAAAACTACCTATCCCAGGAAATGGTGCTTTATCCCCCACAGTCATTCGTGTCTATTCATCACAAAAGGTCTCAGTGTGGGGACCATATCTTCCCCACATTACTAACCGGGCCGACCCCCGGGGCTTGAAAATCTCTGCAGCCTGAACTCTGACTGCTGAACGTCCCTGTGTTGTGCACTTGGCTTCCATTGTGGACCTCTTTAACACAGAAAAACTTCCTAAAATGCACCAAACACAGAAGTCTACGGTGGAAGTTACCCAAGCTCTTCCACCAGCTTCTTCTGCTCCGAGTACAACGAATCCGCCCCTTTTAGCAGACACGTGTAACCGTTACAGGCCCTATCTCTAGAGATTTTCCTGAGAGACCAGTGAAAATTCCCTTCTTTACACAAATCACGCTTGCATGTGCTCCCTACAACACGTATGAGGGCAAGATTTACGCATGGATATACTACCTCATATCACGTTGCGTTATTGGTCACACATACAACCGTGCGGTCCAATCGTACCACTTATAGACACTTGTTGCCCATAAATGGTAGGATCATTGGAGTCTCCCTACTGTGCTCCAAAACAGCCGGAGCGTAATACCACAAAAACTTTATCACACTCTGTCGCACGTTTTCACCAAGACCGTGCACGCACGTTTTCACCTAGACCGTGCTCATCACGTATTCACCTAGACCGTGATTCACCAAGATTTACTTCACCAAGATTTCACCAAGACTTCACCAAGACTTCACCAAGAGGAGTTCAATACACTCATACCGTTTTCAACCCACTATCATTCTATAGTTTTCTGATCAGAAAAATCATTTCCCGTAATCTGATAGCTCTCCCCAGAGGCATTACAGTAAAGTAAGGTATTTAAACTAAATTTTGGAAACTGAACAAATGTGTGCTATTATCGCGTGGCTATACTATACCGCCCCCACTAAAACAATGCTATTGTGCGATTTGAGTTTCGGTGGGCGTACCCAGACGCTCCGTTGCGTCGACCCTTTTGTTAGAGACACGTGTACGCTGGCCACAAAAATACAATTAGCACGTTTATCAATGTAGATGATCTTTAACTGTAATCATCTACCGAGCACCACACAGGTCTCTCCTTGTATCTCAGGCAAAGCTGTGTGTGTGTTTTACAAATTACCCCTTAATGTATCATTTTTACTCTTTAAGTACCAATAGCAACAAATCTTTCTCAGCACGTTATCAATTATGAAATGGCAACCAGGAAAGTGAGATGTGAAGATTACACAAATGAACATGCAATTCTAAATTAATCTAATAACATATATTGATGTAAGCACATGCATATAGATATTTTGACCTTATTCAGTGCTTCTAATTTGCATATGAATTGCTTTTTTTTTTTTTTACGTAATCATTTTATTGTCAATGCATCACTTCACAGTACAAAAGTGTCAGGTTCAGTACTATAAAGATATATATACATGCAGATATTAACACCAGGTCTTCATTATATTATCACAAGTAGTGTTAAGCAGAGGCATGTACACATCATAACTTAATTGAGTATCCTTTAGTGTAAACAGGTTATAAGCGCTAGAACCCCTGAATAAAAATAAGAATAAAATTTAGAAAGATTCGTGGAAAAGAGAACATTTCCCTGCTAGTCTCCATACCATGGGGTTATGAGGGGGCCGGGACCATGCAACGCCACTAGCCGTCAATTTGCTATTACTATGGGAGGGTCACCAACTGCCAATCTAGTCTCATACCATAGTGTTTCTTTCAATTAATTTTTTATTCTAATTTGGAAATCAGTAGGGAGGGTGGCGATATAGCTTTCCCAAGACTCAAAGAATTGCCCCACTAATTTATCTTTTTGTATAGTGGTTTCTATCCAGTGCATTTGAAATAGGTGGTGTAACTTTCCTTTGAATAGAGGTAATGTAGGCGGATCTTTAAGGATCCAGGCCTGTAGAATGGCCTTTCTCGCAGCCGCACTTATCGCCAGAAGTAGCCGTTTGCATCCCTTTGTGACTCTCTGCCCTGACGGAAGAATTCCAAAAATTGCCCATTCCGCTGTAAAGGGAATAAAATTAATCAGCTCTGCCATGGCATATTGCCGTACTTGCAGCCAGAAATGGCGGATAATCGGGCATGTCCAAAAGCAATGCATGAGATCGGACTCGGGTGTATGGCATTTGAGACACCTGTCCGAATCAGTCATGCCTGCCAAATATTGCTTATATGGGGAGAAATAAGTCCTATGGGTGATATTATAGAACATTTCTTGATACTGTGCCGAAGGTAATAGTTTGCATGATTGAAGCAGGCTGTTTAAAATTATTTCACATGTAAGCCTAGGGAAATCAGATATCCATTTCTGCATCCCATATTGTGATGCAGAATGGTCGAATAGAGTAGTAAGTTTTCTATAATGTATTGACATAGCTCGTTTCGTGTCAGGCACAGTCAATAGCATAGTATCTAAATCATTGGTGAAATCCGCCTCCGAAAGAGACTTGATCACTGAGCTAGCGTAATGTTGCATCTGAAAAAATGCTAACGGGAAATCAGAGATAAATGGGTAAATTTCCCTCACCTCTGTAAATGTCAATGGCTTCCTTCTACCCTCATCAATTATGTGACGTATGTTTTTCAGGCCCTCTTTGCTGAACAGCGTGAATGGAGAGACCGCCTCCCCATGTTGGAACTCCGGATTGCCCAGGAACGTCAGGAACAAGGACTTGTGCCCACCTAAATTCCTAGCGCGTCTAAGAATATGCCATAATTTATATATCGTCCATAGAAGTGGGTTATCCTTCAATTCCTGGTCGAATTCCGCTTCCACCCCGTGAAGGAAAGATATTAGGTTTCTGGACCCCACAAATTGTGCCTCCAGCTGTGTATTAGCATACGTGTTACTATTGTGTAACCAGTCTATTAAAAATCTCAATAAAGAAGCATGGTTATATTTCTGGATGTTTGGAAAATTAATGCCCCCGTTAGCTTTGGGTTGCTGTAATTTGTGCATTGCAATGCGCGGTCTTTTACCTTTCCATATGAATTGTCGGAACAGTGTGTTTATGTATGCTACGTCAGCTCTACTAAGCAGTACAGGGAGGGATTGCAGGATGTACAGCAGTTTGGGGAATGTGCACATTTTAATTAAATTGGCTCTTCCTAAGTATGAGAGCAGCAAGCTTTTCCAAGCCTCCAACTCCTTTGCTATGTTGTCGATCGCCGCTTTAACATTTAGCCGATACAAATCCACTGGGTATTTAGGGAGTTTGATTCCCAAGTATGTGATATATGTGGGGGCCCATTTAATGGGTAATTGGCGGCCCCATCCTGGACTTTTTATTCCAGTTTTTAAACATAAACCCACCGATTTGTTAAGGTTAACTTGAAAGCCCGATATTTTACCGAAATCATCTAATAATCTCAATGTATCCCTTAAGGACTCCTTAGGGTTCCCCATATATAATAGGACATCATCCGCAAAAGCCGATATTTTTATCTCCATGTTTCCAATGGGAATACCCTTATAAATTGTTGAGTCTTGAAGAACTCGAAATAGGGGATCTATAGACAGATTAAAAAGAAGAGGGGACAGTGGTAGAGATGAGCGCCTGAAATTTTTCGGGTTTTGTGTTTTGGTTTTGGGTTCGGTTCCGCGGCCGTGTTTTGGGTTCGAACGCGTTTTGGCAAAACCTCACCGAATTTTTTTTGTCGGATTCGGGTGTGTTTTGGATTCGGGTGTTTTTTTCAAAAAACACTAAAAAACAGCTTAAATCATAGAATTTGGGGGTCATTTTGATCCCAAAGTATTATTAACCTCAAAAACCATAATGTACACTCATTTTCAGTCTATTCTGAATACCTCACACCTCACAATATTATTTTTAGTCCTAAAATTTGCACCGAGGTCGCTGTGTGAGTAAGATAAGCGACCCTAGTGGCCGACACAAACACCGGGCCCATCTAGGAGTGGCACTGCAGTGTCACGCAGGATGTCCCTTCCAAAAAACCCTCCCCAAACAGCACATGACGCAAAGAAAAAAAGAGGCGCAATGAGGTAGCTGTGTGAGTAAGATTAGCGACCCTAGTGGCCGACACAAACACCGGGCCCATCTAGGAGTGGCACTGCAGTGTCACGCAGGATGGCCCTTCCAAAAAACCCTCCCCAAACAGCACATGACGCAAAGAAAAAAAGAGGCGCAATGAGGTAGCTGTGTGAGTAAGATTAGCGACCCTAGTGGCCGACACAAACACCGGGCCCATCTAGGAGTGGCACTGCAGTGTCACGCAGGATGTCCCTTCCAAAAAACCCTCCCCAAACAGCACATGACGCAAAGAAAAAAAGAGGCGCAATGAGGTAGCTGTGTGAGTAAGATTAGCGACCCTAGTGGCCGACACAAACACCGGGCCCATCTAGGAGTGGCACTGCAGTGTCACGCAGGATGTCCCTTCCAAAAAACCCTCCCCAAACAGCACATGACGCAAAGAAAAAAAGAGGCGCAATGAGGTAGCTGACTGTGTGAGTAAGATTAGCGACCCTAGTGGCCGACACAAACACCGGGCCCATCTAGGAGTGGCACTGCAGTGTCACGCAGGATGTCCCTTCCAAAAAACCCTCCCCAATCAGCACATGATGCAAAGAAAAAGAAAAGAAAAAAGAGGTGCAAGATGGAATTGTCCTTGGGCCCTCCCACCCACCCTTATGTTGTATAAACAAAACAGGACATGCACACTTTAACCAACCCATCATTTCAGTGACAGGGTCTGCCACACGACTGTGACTGATATGACGGGTTGGTTTGGACCCCCCCCAAAAAAGAAGCAATTAATCTCTCCTTGCACAAACTGGCTCTACAGAGGCAAGATGTCCACCTCATCTTCACCCTCCGATATATCACCGTGTACATCCCCCTCCTCACAGATTATCAATTCGTCCCCACTGGAATCCACCATCTCAGCTCCCTGTGTACTTTGTGGAGGCAATTGCTGCTGGTCAATGTCTCCGCGGAGGAATTGATTATAATTCATTTTAATGAACATCATCTTCTCCACATTTTCTGGATGTAACCTCGTACGCCGATTGCTGACAAGGTGAGCGGCGGCACTAAACACTCTTTCGGAGTACACACTTGTGGGAGGGCAACTTAGGTAGAATAAAGCCAGTTTGTGCAAGGGCCTCCAAATTGCCTCTTTTTCCTGCCAGTATAAGTACGGACTGTGTGACGTGCCTACTTGGATGCGGTCACTCATATAATCCTCCACCATTCTATCAATGTTGAGAGAATCATATGCAGTGACAGTAGACGACATGTCCGTAATCGTTGTCAGGTCCTTCAGTCCGGACCAGATGTCAGCATCAGCAGTCGCTCCAGACTGCCCTGCATCACCGCCAGCGGGTGGGCTCGGAATTCTGAGCCTTTTCCTCGCACCCCCAGTTGCGGGAGAATGTGAAGGAGGAGATGTTGACAGGTCGCGTTCCGCTTGACTTGACAATTTTGTCACCAGCAGGTCTTTCAACCCCAGCAGACCTGTGTCTGCCGGAAAGAGAGATCCAAGGTAGGCTTTAAATCTAGGATCGAGCGCGGTGGCCAAAATGTAGTGCTCTGATTTCAACAGATTGACCACCCGTGAATCCTTGTTAAGCGAATTAAGGGCTGCATCCACAAGTCCCACATGCCTAGCGGAATCGCTCCCTTTTAGCTCCTTCTTCAATGCCTCCAGCTTCTTCTGCAAAAGCCTGATGAGGGGAATGACCTGACTCAGGCTGGCAGTGTCTGAACTGACTTCACGTGTGGCAAGTTCAAAGGGCATCAGAACCTTGCACAACGTTGAAATCATTCTCCACTGCACTTGAGACAGGTGCATTCCACCTACTATATCGTGCTCAATTGTATAGGCTTGAATGGCCTTTTGCTGCTCCTCCAACCTCTGAAGCATATAGAGGGTTGAATTCCACCTCGTTACCACTTCTTGCTTCAGATGATGGCAGGGCAGGTTCAGTAGTTTTTGGTGGTGCTCCAGTCTTCTGTACGTGGTGCCTGTACGCCGAAAGTGTCCCGCAATTTTTCTGGCCACCGACAGCATCTCTTGCACGCCCCTGTCGTTTTTTAAAAAATTCTGCACCACCAAATTCAAGGTATGTGCAAAACATGGGACGTGCTGGAATTTGCCCATATTTAATGCACACACAATATTGCTGGCGTTGTCCGATGCCACAAATCCACAGGAGAGTCCAATTGGGGTAAGCCATTCCGCGATGATCTTCCTCAGTTGCCGTAAGAGGTTTTCAGCTGTGTGCGTATTCTGGAAAGCGGTGATACAAAGCGTAGCCTGCCTAGGAAAGAGTTGGCGTTTGCGAGATGCTGCTACTGGTGCCGCCGCTGCTGTTCTTGCGGCGGGAGTCCATACATCTACCCAGTGGGCTGTCACAGTCATATAGTCCTGACCCTGCCCTGCTCCACTTGTCCACATGTCCGTGGTTAAGTGGACATTGGGTACAACTGCATTTTTTAGGACACTGGTGAGTCTTTTTCTGACGTCCGTGTACATTCTCGGTATCGCCTGCCTAGAGAAGTGGAACCTAGATGGTATTTGGTAACGGGGGCACACTGCCTCAATAAATTGTCTAGTTCCCTGTGAACTAACGGCGGATACCGGACGCACGTCTAACACCAACATAGTTGTCAAGGACTCAGTTATCCGCTTTGCAGTAGGATGACTGCTGTGATATTTCATCTTCCTCGCAAAGGACTGTTGAACAGTCAATTGCTTACTGGAAGTAGTACAAGTGGGCTTACGACTTCCCCTCTGGGATGACCATCGACTCCCAGCGGCAACAACAGCAGCGCCAGCAGCAGTAGGCGTTACACGCAAGGATGCATCGGAGGAATCCCAGGCAGGAGAGGACTCGTCAGAATTGCCAGTGACATGGCCTGCAGGACTATTGGCATTCCTGGGGAAGGAGGAAATTGACACTGAGGGAGTTGGTGGGGTGGTTTGCGTGAGCTTGGTTACAAGAGGAAGGGATTTACTGGTCAGTGGACTGCTTCCGCTGTCACCCAAAGTTTTTGAACTTGTCACTGACTTATTATGAATGCGCTGCAGGTGACGTATAAGGGAGGATGTTCCGAGGTGGTTAACATCCTTACCCCTACTTATTACAGCTTGACAAAGGGAACACACGGCTTGACACCTGTTGTCCGCATTTCTGGTGAAATACCTCCACACCGAAGAGCTGATTTTTTTGGTATTTTCACCTGGCATGTCAACGGCCATATTCCTCCCACGGACAACAGGTGTCTCCCCGGGTGCCTGACTTAAACAAACCACCTCACCATCAGAATCCTCCTGGTCAATTTCCTCCCCAGCGCCAGCAACACCCATATCCTCCTCATCCTGGTGTACTTCAACACTGACATCTTCAATCTGACTATCAGGAACTGGACTGCGGGTGCTCCTTCCAGCACTTGCAGGGGGCGTGCAAATGGTGGAAGGCGCATGCTCTTCACGTCCAGTGTTGGGAAGGTCAGGCATCGCAACCGACACAATTGGACTCTCCTTGTGGATTTGGGATTTCGAAGAATGCACAGTTCTTTGCTGTGCTGCTTTTGCCAGCTTGAGTCTTTTCATTTTTCTAGCGAGAGGCTGAGTGCTTCCATCCTCATGTGAAGCTGAACCACTAGCCATGAACATAGGCCAGGGCCTCAGCCGTTCCTTGCCACTCCGTGTGGTAAATGGCATATTGGCAAGTTTACGCTTCTCCTCCGACAATTTTATTTTAGGTTTTGGAGTCCTTTTTTTACTGATATTTGGTGTTTTGGATTTGACATGCTCTGTACTATGACATTGGGCATCGGCCTTGGCAGACGACGTTGCTGGCATTTCATCGTCTCGGCCATGACTAGTGGCAGCAGCTTCAGCACGAGGTGGAAGTGGATCTTGATCTTTCCCTAATTTTGGAACCTCAACATTTTTGTTCTCCATATTTTAATAGGCACAACTAAAAGGCACCTCAGGTAAACAATGGAGATGGATGGATTGGATACTAGTATACAATTATGGACGGGCTGCCGAGTGCCGACACAGAGGTAGCCACAGCCGTGAACTACCGCACTGTACTGTGTCTGCTGCTAATATATAGACTGGTTGATAAAGAGATAGTATACTCATAACTAGTATGTATGTATAAAGAAAGAAAAAAAAACCACGGTTAGGTGGTATATACAATTATGGACGGGCTGCCGAGTGCCGACACAGAGGTAGCCACAGCCGTGAACTACCGCACTGTACTGTGTCTGCTGCTAATATATAGACTGGTTGATAAAGAGATAGTATACTCGTAACTAGTATGTATGTATAAAGAAAGAAAAAAAAACCACGGTTAGGTGGTATATACAATTATGGACGGGCTGCCGAGTGCCGACACAGAGGTAGCCACAGCCGTGAACTACCGCACTGTACTGTGTCTGCTGCTAATATAGACTGGTTGATAAAGAGATAGTATACTCGTAACTAGTATGTATGTATAAAGAAAGAAAAAAAAACCACGGTTAGGTGGTATATACAATTATGGACGGGCTGCCGAGTGCCGACACAGAGGTAGCCACAGCCGTGAACTACCGCACTGTACTGTGTCTGCTGCTAATATATAGACTGGTTGATAAAGAGATAGTATACTCGTAACTAGTATGTATGTATAAAGAAAGAAAAAAAAACCACGGTTAGGTGGTATATACAATTATGGACGGGCTGCCGAGTGCCGACACAGAGGTAGCCACAGCTGTGAACTACCGCACTGTACTGTGTCTGCTGCTAATATATAGACTGGTTGATAAAGAGATAGTATACTCGTAACTAGTATGTATGTATAAAGAAAGAAAAAAAAACCACGGTTAGGTGGTATATACAATTATGGACGGGCTGCCGAGTGCCGACACAGAGGTAGCCACAGCCGTGAACTACCGCACTGTACTGTGTCTGCTGCTAATATAGACTGGTTGATAAAGAGATAGTATACTACTAATATTATATATACTGGTGGTCAGGTCACTGGTCACTAGTCACACTGGCAGTGGCACTCCTGCAGCAAAAGTGTGCACTGTTTAATTTTAATATAATATTATGTACTCCTGGCTCCTGCTATAACCTATAACTGGCACTGCAGTAGTGCTCCCCAGTCTCCCCCACAATTATAAGCTGTGTGAGCTGAGCAGTCAGACAGATATATAATATATATAGATGATGCAGCACACTGGCCTGAGCCTGAGCAGTGCACACAGATATGGTATGTGACTGAGTCACTGTGTGCTGTGTATCGCTTTTTTCAGGCAGAGAACGGATTATAAATAAAACTGGTGGTCACTGGTCACTATCAGCAAAACTCTGCACTGTACTGAGTACTCCTAATGCTCCCCAAAATTAGTAAATCAAGTGTCTCTCTAATCTATTCTAAACGGAGAGGACGCCAGCCACGTCCTCTCCCTATCAATCTCAATGCACGTGTGAAAATGGCGGCGACGCGCGGCTCCTTATATAGAATCCGAGTCTCGCGATAGAATCCGAGCCTCGCGAGAATCCGACAGCGTCATGATGACGTTCGGGCGCGCTCGGGTTAACCGAGCAAGGCGGGAAGATCCGAGTCGCTCGGACCCGTGAATAAAAACATGAAGTTCTGGCGGGTTCGGATTCAGAGAAACCGAACCCGCTCATCTCTAGACAGTGGGCAACCCTGCCTAGTGCCCCTTTGCATGGTTATTTGATTTCCTCGTTTGCCATTAATTAAATAATTCTAGTAACGTCGGTGTTAGTTCTCTTTGTAACAATTTATAGTATGCCCCTGTGAATCCGTCGGGTCCCGGCGATTTGTGTGGCTGTAGAGAGGCAATGACCTCCCGTATTTCTTCTTCCCTGATGTCCCCGTCAAGCGCCTCCCGTTGGTCGGCACTTAAATGAGGTAGCTTCGCCATAGATAGGAATTCCCTCTGTAACTCCTCATGTGACGATATGGGACTATAAAGGGCAGTGTAATAATCACTTAAATGTGTTAAAATGTCAGCTGTCGTTGTGTAGGTCTTGTTCTGGGAATCGTCTCTCAACGCTGTTATAAAGGAGCGTTGCCGTCTCGTTTTAGACATAGTAGCTAGTAGTTTACCAGTTCTGTTGCCCCATTTATAATAATGGAATTTGGTGTAGTCTAAGCGTTGTTGAGCTTGAGCCGTCAAGAAGGCATCAAGTAATTTTTTATCCCTGACATATCTCTCCAAATGTTCCTCTGTGGGAATGGCTTTATAAATGTTGAAGCTATGTGACATAGCGTCGTGTAATGTATGATATTGCCTTGAGCTGTCTTTCCGCAGTTTTGCCACATAACCTATTATGTGCCCTCGTATCACCGCCTTTGATGCCTCCCAAAAGAGCACCGTGTCATCCCAATGTTCTATATTGTCATCTACAAAATTGTGCCATGAATGTAATAGAAATTTTTTAAAATCTTCTAAATTGGAAAGGTGATCTGGGAAACGCCAAAGGCGGTCCACGCCCCCCTGGGAGTCCACATATAACTCTAACCGTACAATAGCATGGTCCGAGATAACGATATCGTCCAACGTCGTATTTTTCACCTGGTCCAGTAGATGATTGGCCAGCAATATGTAATCTATCCGGGACATAGTACCATGTACCCTAGATAGGTGACTGTAAGACCTGTCCGTTTGATTTAGTAAACGCCATGGGTCGCTCAATTCTAATAGTTCCTTCATTTCCTGTATAAATTGCCAACATGGGGAGGTCGGTCTGGCGACAGAAGATGACTTGTCTAGTGTGTGGTCATCAACCGCGTTAAAGTCGCCTCCAACTATTAAAGAGTAATTGGTTCTGCTGGCTAAGATCTGCATAAGGTGACGTAGAAATTCCCCGGTTGCCACATTGGGTGCATATAAATTTACTAAGGTAAATTTTCTGCCCTCAATTTCCACGTCAAGAATCAAATAGCGGCCTTCAGGGTCTGCTAGTGTGTGTAGAATCTTGTATCTCAAGTGTTTATGAAACAAGATTGCCACTCCTCTGGATTTTGAGGAGTGAGAGGCCTGTATGCATTCCGCTAACCAGGGGGCTCGTAAAGTAGATTCGTCACCAAGCCTCCAGTGAGTTTCCTGGAGGAAGGTGATAGAGGGTTTTTTCCGACGCAGGTGAATGAGTATTTTTTTTCTCTTAATCGGGGTGTTAAGTCCGTCCACGTTCCAAGATATTATAGAACAGTGGGCGGTCTCCCGGCCCGCAGATGTGCATCTATTATCATCCGCCATCATTTGTGGTAAAGAGCTGAAGGAGATGCTCCGATGTATCCCAAACATTCCCAATTGGCAGCAACTGTCCCCCATCGGAGAGTAGAACAGCATGGGTCCTTAAATTTCTAGCGCTTAGGTCCCGGCCCTCTCCCCCCGCTACACAACCCCAGGAGGCTGATGAGGAGACAGAACAGGCTATCACATTCAATAAATTCAGGTGAAGTAATGCATTTCCATTTTTTAGAACTATAACTAAACGTGGGTCGTCTGATTGACCCATGTCAACAAACTGAGGATTCCCGACCGCAATGGAGGGAATGCTCCGTTTTTTAAACAAAAACAGTACAAACAACAAACATTGTAATGCAAGTGTAGAAAACCTACTAAACATCCTTAATGAAGAACAAAGAATATAAAAAAAAAAGAGAAATTTTTTTACCTTCAGTCAGGGTCTGGGTAAATAATACAGTCTTGAGTAAGACCTAATATATGGGGGAAGTACGTCTGGCCCTCCACCCCCCCAGAGCCCCCCTATTCATTGGCACGGTGGCATAGAAATGGGCGAAAATTGTAGGGGTAGGGCTATCGAGAGGGTTCAGGCCAGGCGCCCCCCCTCCGATAAAATATTATAGATAGAGGTCATATTAGCGTGACTTATTTATTCTCGTGAACTGGCAGTAGAGCGGGCAGGTGAAGGAGGGCCATGTCTAAGGAAATGGGACTTCGCCTGTTGGGGGTCAGTGAAAAGCTGAGTACGGCCATTTTCCGTTACTTTCAATTTGGCTGGATAGAGTAAAGCGAATCTTATCTTTTTGTCCACCAAAAACCTACAGACCTCCGAAAATGCCTTACGTTTCTGTGATACCAAGGCTGAAAAGTCTTGGAACACCAGGATTTTGTGGCCCCCCACTCGCAGCTCTGGGGCAGCACGGTAGGCCTGCAGTACTTTTTCTTTGTCTCTGTAGTCTAAGAATTTAGCAATAGTGGGCCTAGATTGATTGCCCCTATCCCTGCGGACTGCGCCTAACCTATGCGCCCTTTCCACCGGCAGTGGCAGGTCAGATTCTAGCAGACCCAGAGCAGACGGGATAAGTTTACCAACGTAATCCTGTAATTGTATGTCATTAACCTCTTCAGGAATGCCGATAAAACGTAAATTACATCTCCTATTCCTGTTTTCCAGGTCATCTAGTTTCTCGACCATGGTGTGTATAGTTTGAGATTTAATCGCTAGTTCTTGTTGTAAGGCGTGAACTGAGTCTTCAGCATCGCTTGTTCGTTGTTCTAAAGTGTCTATCCTAGCAGTATTTGATTCTATCTTTGCTAGCGATGTGTCTAGTCGCGCATGCAAATCTTCAAATTTTTTATCAATTAGGGGCATTAACATGTTAATTACTTCTTTGGCGTTATCCGCTGGTGACGGAATTGCCATATGGACATGATGTGTGTCCTCAATTCCTCCTGCTAGTGGAGAAGGAGGCGAAGATGATTGAGACGCATTTGTTTTCTGGTTGGTTTGGCGTTTGTAGCCTGATTTAGCCGCAGAACTAGGCATGTCTGCGGATGGATTTTGGTTTTTAGCCAAATATTTGTCCATACCACGGTGTACCAGCACTAAGAGCAAAGCAGATGTGACCAATAATAACCGCTATGGTATAATAACCTCTATAAAGCAAATATGTCTCACTGAAATGTGTACGTTAGACCCTGAGAGTGAAGCATTGACTACATATTCTCACGGAGTAGGTAACTTGTGCTTAGAAAAGTACCTGATAGATATACAAAACCGGAGGCTAAAAGACCATTGGTCTCACCTGTCCCGGGAGCCGTGTGCAAGCAGATGAATGGTAAATAAGACACGTAGCAGTTGCCATTCACAAAATAAATATCTTATCTCTGTCACGGAATTCAATAGTGTATGCAAAGATCATAGCATTTTGTGGTAAGAGGGGAAAGGGAGAGAAAAACAAAAAGCAAAACAACAAAAGAAAAAAAAAAAAAGAAAAGAAAAAAATCAATAATTAAATGAATAAATCAAATAAGAATAAAAATTAAATTCAAATCCGCAGCAGAGTTAGGTGTAGTGGAACCTCATTGCGGAACATATAATAGACAGTTATGGTGAAATGAAGGCTGCAGCCTGCAATTTAGATTTTAAGTAGAATTCTTTTCAATGCAACCACAAGGTGTCACTATAAGCACATGTAACACTTTCCCAGCCTCGTGGGTAAGCTGAGAAACATGCACTACACGTGAAGGAGAGTAAGGGGACCAGGGGACAGGGGGACAAGAGGAATCGTGAAGGTTTACTTCAATTAAAGAATCTCCCCAGCATGTGGAATAGTTCACTCTGGCATGTGTAAGAGGGAGTTTCCGCCAGTCCATAAACCGTTCACAAGTCGGCCCAGAGCAGTTCACCTATTGTTCTGTGAGCGCCACACTTGTAGTGGCAGATAGCCGGTCACAGTCCACGTTCCGTTGTCCTGGAACTATTTTCAGAGCAGAGGAAGAAGGGGATAGCTAAAAGGATCATGGAGTAGGGAGGGAGATCATGGGGGGGGGAGGGATATGGGAAACACACAAGGGGGGGCGGATTCAAGTTTAGGAAGGGTGCAGGCAGTTATGGAGAGTGTTAATAAGAATAGAAGAGGGGGTGTACAAACAAAATTAGTACCTTGGAGGGTAGGAAAAATAGTAGGCTCTGACCCCGGAGAGGCACTGCGGGGAACCCTGTGTTCCTGGTCCTGCTATCTCCGCCGCCGAGCCCCGATCCGAGCCCCGTCCACCGCGTTGCCGCTCCTGTGATCGGCCGTGTAGCTGACAGGGAGCCTGTATTAAAGGTGTGGGGCTGGGAGCATGGAGAGGTGAAAACACGGACGATGAATAAATGTTGCAGGGATCCGTATATGGGCTCAGTGAGCGGTCGGGCACTGCTGACACTCGTGTTCAGACGCCGCGGAGTCTCCACTGGTCCCTCAGACGTGCCTCGTCACTCACACTGCAGTTGTCTCAGGGAACTGCCGGGTAGCTTCTTGCCTTTATGATCCACGGAGGATCGTTGCAGGGGGTCTGTGTATGGGCGTTTGCACTGCCTCGCGTGTTCAGGTGCTGTGAGGTCTCCTCAGGTCCCAGCGGCGGTTGGCAGGTGTGACAGGGATTAATCAGCCAGCGGTCACACAATCTCCGCACGGATACCCGTAGGCATAGCAGCAGGCGCCTGCATGCGAGAGACGAGTTCACCCGTCCTGCGCGTTCGAGCCGCTTGGTCAGAGGAAGTCCCTTGATCAGGGACCGCAAGATGAGAGGGCTCCGGTGTTCTGTATATCGCGGGCCGCACGGTAGCGGGCGCCGAACCAGGGAGCTGCAGCAGAGCGGGCGCCCTCCCGGGGAGTCTGAGTCTCAAGCAGGCACAATCCCGCAGTGGTAGTGGTCCTTGTAGCCCCACACCGATGGGAGCAAACACAGGGTCCAGGGGCGACGAGCTGCAAGTGTATGGCAGCAGTTCCCCTCCAGCAGCAGCAGCCCACAGTGATGATTATGAGCAGAGACCCATTCGCGCCAACGCCATGCTGGCGGTCATGCAGACCATCATTTATGGAGTTTAGATCCACCAAAAAGGAGGATTCATAGGGATTCTTTCTGTAGTGTGGAGGAGCTGTATTAAAAAGCGGCCATGCTAGTTGGCCACGCCCCCGGAAGTCTATGAATTGCTTTTTAACTACAGTAACTCTGTAAAGGCGATTTATTTCAACACTGCTAGGGAACAAAACCAGTCACACAGGTTCATTTGCATTTCAATGGCCATCCTGCACCAAGCATAGTAGGGTGGTAAGGAAACCAAAAGGAAAAAAACAACAACTTTGTTTTATCTGTGTATCGTTCTTAAATCAAATACTCATTCCACTATTAACTTATATCAACCTCTATCTGAACCACTCATGATTGACCATGATATAGATTAAATAAATGCATTAAAAAAACTCATTAAATGATGATTTCTTTTTGACAATGGATGGCTGATTATTTCCTGAGTCAACTGAAAATCAGCCGCTTAGGGGAGAAAAAAAAAATTTGACCTTCCCAAAATGGCCGCTGCTCCTCCCCCTTTCACCTCCATGAGGGCCAAACAAAATGGTGGACAGACCATGCTGCTTCTTGTCACAAAGAAAGTCATCATTCAAACTCCTAAAGTTATTCTAGGCCTGAGTTTTAAAAAAAAAACTATATCAAGGTTATGCAGCAACTTTTAAATGTACTTTTAAACCTACTTAAACAGACAAACCATCCAATCTGCATGTGTAGTTGGCACCAAATAGAAATAAAAAAAAAAAATAGATTTTCAAAGACAATAACGTACTGTTCCTACCTTCCAGTTCCCGAATTCCCTCAGCACTCCTTACCAAGTGAAGCAGACAATTAACTGGTCAGCACTGCAGTATCCCCGACCTCCAAACGGTTTAACGAGGGATACTACCTTCCACTCTTTGCTGACCGATAATGTCTGCTGAAGTTACCTAGTGCAGATATGTGAAGACCGGAGGAGCCCCCACTTGCCAAAGCTGAATATATTTGTCCTATTAAAAACACGTTAAAGGTTAAAGAACACAGTACGCAATTGGCGCAAAAAGTACCGCAAGGGTACTCCCTTAACTATACCTTAAGGAATGTACTTATACTGTAAACATTTGTGCAGTGACAATGTGTAGATGTAATGCAGTGTAACCTTGTTAGCTTAAAAGCTGTATGAGCGACTATGACGCTCTGAGAACCTTTATGCATTTATAATAATCAATCAAATACCGGTCTAAGGTTCTAACGCCTTTAGTGAGAGAATGAACGTTCAAAAAGAATAATACAATACAAGCTATACACTACCAAAATAACATAGAATATCTAACAAAGTTACTACACATAAAATACAATAAAGACACAATTACTTTTAAAAGGGGAAGGAGAGAGAGAATGGCTTATAACATTAAATAAGAGACAATATGGTTGCAGAGAAGCTTACACATGTGAGGAACAATCGCTGCGCAGTTAGTCAATGCTGAGAATCTTTGTGGAGAAAATACTTGAGCTTACCCATACTGGCTGTCCCTATATACACAACCCTACAATACCGCATGGGACAGAAGCTAGACTCCATTTTGGGAAAACTCCCATGATTCCAAAGACTGCACCACATGGCTGAAAGGGGGAGGGGAAAACACCAGGCAGCCATTTTACTCAAACCAACTAATCTTATTCCACATTCCAATCCAACTTCCTATAACCATCTTATTGCATACAGTCCATGTTATATGAATCACCAGATCACAATGTAACCACACATCCCAGCCTGCCATTGCTACAAGCACATGACTACAGTAACAAAAGGAAGTATGCTTTAACTTCAAACCTTCAGCAAGATGCATCATGTAAAACTACTATAATCTGTTGTTTATCACCAACCATAAATGTATACCAGGAATGCTATGCTACAGATTGTCTACTGTTCCAATTCATTACAGATTTCATAGAGTATTATCACAAACACCCAACAATCACACAGCTGCGCAAGCCTCATTAACCTTAAGCCATTTGCATCTCCAAACCAACCACTCTATACCAATCACTTCACAACTACTCTACCTCAAACACATATTTAAAACTATTCTATGCCAATCAGCCATGAGATATTGAGATTATGATACTTAGCCTTTGTAAGGTGCCTGGTGATGATCCAGCCATGCTTCTGAGAGCTTTGTTCTGAGTGTAGCTACATTACATCTGTTCTCTGAGGCCACAAGCAACTGAACACCTCTCTCTCTAGCCAGCAACAACTTTCCTGTTTTTCCTAGTTCCTGGGGGAGGGGTCTCTCTTGCTTTGTATATGCTGATCAGGTTCAGCCCTGAAATCTGGCAAAAGGGTTGGCTTGATCATTCATTGTTCTAACAAAATGATCTTAGCTTTTATACATATAATCATATCTATCCGCTGCAATGTCCCACAACTTCACAACAAGTATCAAATTAATCTACACATCAATCTGCTTGTTTCAATATCAAACATGACGGGCGTATCTGGTTCGGTTCAAATAATACACATTCATGACATTAATTCATTAGCTAATTTTAAATCTCCATGATGTCTGGTGCTTGATATTATTATAATTATGTACTGTATGAAATAAGTGTCTAATCCATCTCTGTGCCATGTCCGTGTAAATGCGTGTGTTACTATATATTGCTGTGCTCGCTGCGCATATTTGCAAGTATAGCGACTTAAATGTGTGCAGTTTGTATGTTCTCTCTATGTAATATTTTTGACTTTGACAACCAGTTGCTGATTCCCTGAAAACATGAGCAGCTGGTATTGAGGGCGTCTCACATGCATTTATGGGGTGGCCATTTAGGGGAGGAGAAAACTCTCCAGCGTATCCAGCTATGGTTCTCCTGGCCAGGCATTCATGCTGCAGTAAAAAAATATTGTCAGGAATGCCCAGTGTACCAAAAGAAGACAGAATTTAGGGCGCCCTTGGCTTTCCTGACTATAATTTCCATGCCTATTGAGCCAATTTTTATAGATCTGATAGGGCCAGTAGAAATATTGGATCATGGTCATCAGTATATATTGGTGACGGTGGACTACTCCACCTGGTACCCGGAGGCCATACCACTATGTAACATGAAATCTAGCACTATTGTCCAGGAGTTCTTGATGCTGTATACCCGTCTTGGAGTACCAATAGAGGTCCTGACCAACTAAGGTACCCCTTTTGTGTCTAAATTAATGAAATACCTGTGTCGCCTGTTAAAGGTGGATAGAATTACCACTTCAGTTTACCACCCACAGACAGACGGCTTGGTCGAATGCTTTAACAGAACCCTTATGCAGATGATGAAAAGGGCAGTGTCACAGTAGAAGCGAGATTAGGACCTACTCTTACCTTAGCCATACCTCCCAACATGACCCTCTCCAGGAGGGACACAATGCTCTGCTCCTGGACTTCCCTCCTAATTGATGATTGCCATCACCTGTGCTGAAACACCTTTCTTATCCACTGACCTGTTCAAAACAGGTGCTGCCAATCACAAATTAAGAGAAAAGTCCAGAAGCAGAGCATTGTGTCCCTCCTGGGGAGGGTCATGTTGGGAGGTATGCCTTAGCTAATGTTTGCAGTTTGAGAGGTACCCCAAGCCTCTTTTATTATTATTATTATTATTATTATTATCCTTTATTTATATAGAGACTTTATATAGAGACTGTATGGGGTTTAGACCCTTCAAACTCCTCTATGGTAGACAACGCAGAGGGATAATAGATCTATTAAAAGATGGGTTGGAGCAGCAATTGTCCCAAGAGCCTAACATCGTTCAGTTTGTGTCCCAACTGTATGGCTGTCTAAGGCAAATTGCGCCACTTAGGACCAAGCATATGGTAAGAGCTCAACAGGAACAAAAACGCAGTCATGGCGTTACTGCTGTCAACCGGACTTTTAATAGGGGCGACAAGGTACTGATACTTGTGTCTAGGTATGGCAGGAAGGTAGAAGGAAAGAGGTAAAAGTCTTCCATGTGAATTTGTTGAAGCCTTGGAAAGTGCCAGTCAGCCCTCTTTAGTGGCCGTGAAAACCCCAGAATGTCAGGTGCCTACTGAAGTAACTTTGAGTCCTAGCCAGAAACAAGAAGTGGTAAACTTAGTAGCACAGTACCAGGTTATGTTCTCTGCCCTCCTGGGGAAAACTCAAATCATATAGCATGACAATGTTACTCCACCAGGGGTGGTGATAAAACAAAGGCCATATTGTATATCTGAGGCCCAACAGGCAGCAGTAAAACAGGAACTAGAAGTGACACGGCGCTTGGGGGTCATAGAGTAGTCAAACAGTGAATGGAATAATCCCATTTTTTTAGAGCCCAAGCCTTTTGGAGCTTTGAGATTCTGTAATGACTTCAGAAAGTTAAATAAAGTTCCTCGGTTTGATTCCTATCCTATGCCCCGGGTTGATGAACTGGTAGAAAACTTAGCAATAAGCCAGTATCTAACTACGCTAGATTTACTGAAGTGGTACTGGCAAATTCCTCTGATGAAAGCTGCCAAAGCAACAACAGCTTTCTCTACCACAGTGGGTTTGTTCCAGTATAAAGTCGCACTTTCCAAAGGTGGATGCATTGTTACAGTCTCTACAGGCACAAGGGTTCACAGCTAACCTGGAGAAGTGTGCCATCATAACTATGGAGGCAAAGTATCTGGGGTATATTGTATGCCAAGGGCAAGTTAAACCTAAACCCACAAGGTGGAAGCAGTCCTCACATGGCCTAAGCTAAAATGTATGTCGCAACTCAGGACATTCTTTGGTCTGGTGGGCTATTATCGTAGGTTAAGGGGCAGAACTTGCAGCGGTGCAACCGGTGCAATGCACCAGGGCCCCTCCACGATGAAGGGGCCTACAGCCGGAGGCACTACAATGAGTCAGACTGACTCATTACATGCCACCTGCTGGCGCGCTGCAAGCCGCCCGTTCGCCTTAACAGAATGAGGCTGAGCTGGTGTGCAGAGCTGCGGTCTGGCCCGAGGGGGAGGAGGATGCAGTGGAGGAGTCTGGAGAAGGAGAAAAGGCCATCTTCCCCTCTCATTCACGGGCAGCCCAGCTGTTTCTTTTTGCTACCGACGCAGGAGCATCACGTGACCATGTGGCTAAACTGTAGAGTATCTGAGGTAGTGCAGCAGCATTCCTTGTAAGGTGGTCAGGCAGCTGTATGCTTATTTTTATTATATTATACATTTTTCTAATTGTACATTTCATCCTGCAAACTCAGAATCGCGGACCTCAAAGAGGCGGAGGCTACATTGAGGGGGTGGAGATTGGGAGGTGGTGGGCGGGGTTGTTACAGTAAGCTGGTCTCTCTGCAAATACTAATGGTGACTGTGCAGTGCCATATAACATACAGCACCGCATAGCGTGACCCCACTAAGGCAGCCAGGCACAGGGTCATGTGTTGTCACCCAGGGTGCATGTGCTGCTGCTGGCTGCATGATGCATAGTGTGGGCATCTGTCTCCATGGGCCTTGTGTATCCTTGTACAAAGGAATTGTCCCATCTTTATACAGTGAGAAGTCTCCTGAGTTTTTGTGGGAGTTGGATACAATTGGCCGTCATTTATCATATTGATATTCATTATGTCGACATGAAGAACTGTCAACAAACAGTACCTTGTGATATAGCAGTTTCGTACTTTATACCGGTGACAGCAGTGCCTTTTTCTGGATCACATTGCATTGGCGATGTTTCAGCAGTGTTCTGGTGAGTATTTTCCCCACTATCCCTAAATCCTAAACCTTTCCCTAGTAGCTAACCTTAACCTTTTCCCCTCCCCACAGCCTAACCCTAGCCACCACCCCAGTGCCTCACCCCCCCCCCCCCAGCAGCCTAACCCTAAAACTTACCCATAGTGCCTACTATATTGGCGTTACGTGTAAAAGGAGCACTACTGTGTGGCGCAATGTGTATAAGGAGCTCTACTGTGTGGTGTAACCTGTATAATAAGAATTTACTTACCGATAATTCTATTTCTCGTAGTCCGTAGTGGATGCTGGGGACTCCGTAAGGACCATGGGGAATAGCGGCTCCGCAGGAGACTGGGCACAAAAGTAAAGCTTTAGAACTACCTGGTGTGCACTGGCTCCTCCCCCTATGACCCTCCTCCAAGCCTCAGTTAGGATACTGTGCCCGGACGAGCGTACACAATAAGGAAGGATTTTGAATCCCGGGTAAGACTCATACCAGCCACACCAATCACACCATATAACTTGTGATCTAAACCCAGTTAACAGCATGATAACAGAGGAGCCTCTAGAAAAGATGGCTCACTACAGCAATAACCCGATTTTTTGGTAACAATAACTATGTACCAGTATTGCAGACAATCCGCACTTGGGATGGGCGCCCAGCATCCACTACGGACTACGAGAAATAGAATTATCGGTAAGTAAATTCTTATTTTCTCTAACGTCCTAAGTGGATGCTGGGGACTCCGTAAGGACCATGGGGATTATACCAAAGCTCCCAAATGGGCGGGAGAGTGCGGATGACTCTGCAGCACCAAATGAGAGAACTCCAGGTCCTCCTCAGCCAGGGTATCAAATTTGTAGAATTTTACAAACGTATTTGCTCCTGACCAAGTAGCTGCTCGGCAAAGTTGTAAAGCCAAGACCCCTCGGGCAGCCGCCCAAGATGAGCCCACCTTCCTTGTGGAATGGGCTTTTACAGATTTTGGCTGTGGCAGGCCTGCCACAGAATGTGCAAGCTGAATTGTACTACAAATCCAACGAGCAATAGTCTGCTTAGAAGCAGGAGCACCCAGCTTGCTGGGTGCATACAGAATAAACAACGAGTCAGATTTTCTGACTCCAGCCGTCCTGGAAACCTATATTTCCAGGGCTCTGACAACGTCTAGCAACTTGGAGTCCTCCAAGTCCCTAGTAGCCGCAGGCACCACAATAGGTTTATTCAGGTGAAACGCTGAAAACCACCTTAGGGAGAAACTGAGGACAAGTCCTCAATTCCGCCCTGTCCGAATGGAAAATCAGATGAGGGCTTTTACAGGATAAAGCCGCCAATTCTGACACGCACCTGGCCCAGGCCAGGGCCAACAGCATGACCACTTTCCATGTGAGATATTTTAACTCCACATATTTAAGTGGTTCAAACCAATGTGACTTTTGGAACCCAAAAACTACATTTAGATCTCAAGGTGCCACTGGAGGCACAAAAGGAGGCTGTATATACAGTACCCCTTTCACAAACGTCTGAACTTCAGGGACTGAAGCTAGTTCTTTTTGGAAGAAATTTGACAGGGCCGAAATTTGAACCTTAATGGACTCCCATTTCAGGCCCATAGACACTCCTGTTTGCAGGAAATGTAGGAATCGACCTAGTTGAAAAATTCCTCCGTCGGGGCCTTACTGGCCTCGCACCACGCAACATATTTTCGCCAAATGCGGTGATAATGTTTTGCGGTTATATCTTTCCTGGCTTTGATCAGGATAGGAATGACTTCATCCGGAATGCCTTTCTCCTTCAGGATCCGGCGTTCAACCGCCATGCCGTCAAACGCAGCCGCGGTAAGTCTTGGAACAGACAGGGTCCTTGCTGGAGCAGGTCCCTTCTTAAAGGTAGAGGCCACGGATCCTCCGTGAGCATCTCTTGAAGTTCCGGTTACCAAGTCCTTCTTGGCCAATCCGGAGCCACGAATATAGTGCTTACTCCTCTCCATCTTATAATTCTCAGTACCTTGGGTATGAGAGGCAGAGGAGGGAACACATACACTGACTGGTACACCCACTGTGTTACCAGAGCGTCCACAGCTATTGCCTGAGGGTCCCTTGACCTGGCGCAATACTTGTCGAGTTTTATAAACATGTGGAAGACTTCTGGTGAAGTCCCCACTCTCCCGGGTGGAGGTCGTGTCTGCTGAGGAAGTCTGCTTCCCAGTTGTCCACTCCCGGAATGAATACTGCTGACAGTGCTATCACATGATTTTCCGCCCAGCGAAGAATCCTTGCAGCTTCTGCCATTGCCCCCCTGCTTCTTGTGTCACCCTGTCTGTTTACGTGGGTGACTGCCGTGATGTTGTCAGAATGGATCAACTCCGGGTGACCTTGAAGCAGAGGTCTTGCTGAGCTTAGAGCATTGTAAATGGCCCTTAGCTTCAGGATATTTATGTGAAGTGATGTCTCCAGGCTTGACCATAAGCTCTGGAAATTCCTTCCCTGTGTGACTGCTCCCCAGCCTCGCAGGCTGGCATCCGTGGTCACCAGGACCCAGTCCTGAATGTGCGGCCCTCTAGAAGATGAGCACTCTGCAACCACCACAGGAGAGACACCCTTGTGCTTGGTGACAGGGTTATCCGCTGATGCATCTGAAGATGCGACCCGGACCATTTGTCCAGCAGGTCCCACTGGAAAGTTCTCGCGTGGAATCTGCCGAATGGGATTGCTTCGTAGGAAGCCACCATTTTTCCCAGAACCATTTCATTGATGTACTGAGACTTGGCTCGGTTATAGGAGGTTCCCGACTAGCTCGGATAACTCCCTGACTTTCTCCTCCGGGAGAAACACCTTTTTCTGGACTGTGTCCAGGATCATCCCTAGGAACAGAAGACGAGTCGTCGGAATCAGCTGCGATTTTGGAATATTGAGAATCCAATCGTGCTGCCGCAACACTACCTGAGATAGTGCTACACCAACCTCCAACTGTTCCCTGGATCTTACCCTTATCAGGGAATCGTCCAAGTAAGGGATAACTAAAATTCCCTTCCTTCGAAGGAGTATCATCATTTCGGCCATTACCTTGGTAAAGACCCGGGGTGCCGTGGACCATCCATACGGCAGCGTCTGAAACTGATAGTGACAGTTCTGTACCATAAACCTGAGGTACCCTTGGTGAGAAGGGTAAATTGGGACATGAAGGTAAGCATCCTTGATGTCCCGAGACATCATGTAGTCCCCTTCTTCCAGGTTCGCAATCACTGCTCTGAGTGACTCAATCTTGAATTTGAACCTCCGTATGTAAGTGTTCAAGATTTTAGATTTAGAATCGGTCTCACCGAGCCGTCCGGCTTCGGTACCACAACAGTGTGGAATAATACCCCGTTCCCTGTTGCAGGAGGGGTACCTTGATTATCACCTGCTGGGAATACAGCTTGTGAATGGCTTCCAAAACTGCCTCCCTGTCAGAAGGAGACATCGGTAAAGCCGACTTTAAGGAAACGGCGAGGGGGAGACGTCTCGAATTCCAATTTGTACCCCTGAGATATCACCTGAAGGATCCAGGGGTCTACTTGCGAGTGAGCCCACTGCGCGCTGAAATTCATTGAGACGGGCCCCCACCGTGCCTGATTCTGCTTGTAAAGCCCCAGCGTCATACTGAGGGCTTGGCAGAGGCGGGAGAGGGCTTCTGTTCCTGGGAACTGGCTGATTTCTGCAGCCTTTTTCCTCTCCCTCTGTCACGGGGCAGAAATGAGGAAACTTTTTGCCCGCTTGCCCACGAAAAGACTGCGCCTGATAATACGGCGTCTTCTTATGTTGAGAGGCGACCTGGGGTACAAACGTGGATTTCCCAGCTGTTGCCGTGGCCACCAGGTCTGAAAGACCGACCCCAAATAACTCCTCCCCTTAATAAGGCAATACTTCCAAATGCCGTTTGGAATCCGCATCACCTGACCACTGTCGTGTCCATAACCCTCTACTGGCAGAAACGGACAACGCACTTAGACTTGATGCCAGTCGGCAAATATTCCGCTGTGCATCACGCATATATAGAAATGCATCTTTTAAATGCTCTATAGGCAATAATATACTGTCCCTATCTAGGGTATCAATATTTTCAGTCAGGGAATCCGACCACGCCAACCCAGCACTGCACATCCAGGCTGAGGCGATTGCTGGTCGCAGTATAACACCAGTATGTGTGTAAATAAATTTTAGGATACCCTCCTGCTTTCTATCAGCAGGATCCTTAAGGGCGGCCATCTCAGGAGAGGGTAGAGCCCTTGTTCTTACAAGCGTGTGAGCGCTTTATCCACCCTAGGGGGTGTTTCCCAACGCACCCTAACCTCTGGCGAGAAAGGATATAATGCCAATAACATTTTAGAAATTATCAGTTGTTATCGGGGGAAACCCACGCATCATCACACACCTCATTTAATTTCTCAGATTCAGGAAAACTACAGGTAGTTTTTCCTCACCGAACATAATACCCCTTTTTGGTGGTACTCGTATTATCAGAAATGTGTAAAACATTTTTCATTGCCTCAATCATGTAACGTGTGGCCCTACTGGAAGTCACATTTGTCTCTTCACCGTCGACACTGGAGTCAGTATCCGTGTCGGCATCTATATCTGCCATCTGAGGTAACGGGCGCTTTAGAGCCCCTGACGGCCTATGAGACGTCTGGACAGGCACAAGCTGAGTAGCCGGCTGTCTCATGTCAACCACTGTCTTTTATACAGAGCTGACACTGTCACGTAATTCCTTCCAACAGTTCATCCACTCAGGTGTCGACCCCCTAGGGGGTGACATCACTATTACAGGCAATCTGCTCCGTCTCCACATCATTTTTCTCCTCATACATGTCGACACAAACGTACCGACACACAGCACACACACAGGGAATGCTCTGATAGAGGACAGGACCCCACTAGCCCTTTGGGGAGACAGAGGGAGAGTTTGCCAGCACACACCAGAGCGCTATATATATACAGGGATAACCTTATATAAGTGTTTTTCCCCTTATAGCTGCTGTATTTTTAATACTGCGCGTAATTAGTGCCCCCCTCTCTTTTTTAACCCTTTCTGTAGTGTAGTGACTGCAGGGGAGAGCCAGGGAGCTTCCCTCTAACGGAGCTGTGAGGGAAAATGGCGCCAGTGTGCTGAGGAGATAGGCTCCGCCCCCTTCTCGGCAGCCTTATCTCCCGTTTTTCTGTGTATTCTGGCAGGGGTTAAATTCATCCATATAGTTATATGTGATGCATTTTTTTGCCATCCAAGGTGTTTTTATTGCGTCTCAGGGCGCCCCCCCCCCCCCCCAGCGCCCTGCACCCTCAGTGACCGGAGTGTGAAGTGTGCTGAGAGCAATGGCGCACAGCTGCAGTGCTGTGCGCTACCTTGTTGAAGACAGGACGTCTTCTGCCGCCGATTTTCCGGACCTCTTCTGTCTTCTGGCTCTGTAAGGGGGCCGGCGGCGCGGCTCTGGGACCTATCCATGGCTGAGCCTGTGATCGGTCCCTCTGGAGCTAATGTCCAGTAGCCTAAGAAGCCCAATCCACTCTGCACGCAGGTGAGTTCGCTTCTTCTCCCCTTAGTCCCTCGATGCAGTGAGCCTGTTGCCAGCAGGTCTCACTGAACATAAAAAAACTAAAACTAAACTTTTCACTAAGCAGCTCAGGAGAGCCACCTAGTGTGCACCCTTCTCGTTCGGGCACAAAAATCTAACTGAGGCTTGGAGGAGGGTCATAGGGGGAGGAGCCAGTGCACACCAGGTAGTTCTAAAGCTTTACTTTTGTGCCCAGTCTCCTGCGGAGCCGCTATTCCCCATGGTCCTTACGGAGTCCCCAGCATCCACTTAGGACGTTAGCGAAAAGGGGTATTACTGTGTGGTGTAACGTATATAAGAAGCACCACTGTGTGGCGTAACGTGTATAAGGAGCACTATTGTGTGGCGTAAAGTGTATAAGGACCATTACTGTGTGTTGTAACGTGTATAAGGCGCTCTACTGTATTGCGTAACATGTATAAGGAGCAGTACTGTGTGGAGTAACGTGTATCAGGAGCACTACTGTGTGGTATAACGTATATTAAGAATACTATTGTGTGGCGTAACATGTATAAGAGGCACTACTGTGTGTTGTAATGTGTATAAGGAGCACTACTGTGTGGGGTAACGTGTAGAAGGAGCTCTACTATGTGGCATAATGCGTATAAGAAGCAGTGCTGTGTGGCGTAACGTGTTTCAGGAGCACTACTGTGTAGCGTAACGTATATAAGGAGTACTACTGTTCAGTGTAATGTAAATCAGTGTAATGTAATAAGGTTGCACTACTGTGTGGAATCATTTGAATTGGTGGTACTATTGTGTGCCCACACCCCTTTTCAATGAGACCATGCCCTATTTTTTGACACACAAGTTATGGATCTTGGGGGGACTGGGGCAATGCATTTTGTTGCACCTGGGCCTACCATGGTCTTGTTCCACCACTGCGTAGGTTCATACGCGAATTTGCCACAAGGCAGCATCATTCACTGAATGTTTGAGGAAACAGTCCCCAGACAAGATCTAATCGCAGATGTGCTAAATGTAGCACATCTACGATCATTTACTCTGACATGCGGGTGGATGCCCAGCACAGGGCTAGTCTGCCCCGCATGACTGGCCCTAGCCCCCCCCCCCCCCCCCTCGCACAGGTACAAAACCATTGCCCGGTGGCTGTGATTTTGTACCTGATGAGTAGCTCCCTGCAAGCGAAGCTCCTGCACACTGGCAGTCCACTACTCGCCACATCCCAGGTCACAGAGGCTGTGTGTGACACCACGCAGCTGCCTCGGGCCGCCCCCCAACAATCCAGACAGGCCTCCGTTGTCCGGACTGTGGTTCTAAAGACGGTGGCATGCCCCTTCCCGCCACGTGACCGCCTCTGCCTGTCAGTCAGGCAGAGACAATCGAAGCCCTGAGATGCTGATAGAATCTCACTGGGCTCGCGGGTGCGCACGCGCAGGGCGCACTCCACAAAGTAACTCTGACTGCGATTGCTGCAGTGATGCAGTCTGAATTACCCCGTAGGCCCGCAGAGACTGCTTTGCAGAATTTAAGAAAAGCTTTTGTCAAAGTCAGAAAAATATCACTATGCACACTGCCATATTTGCACCTCATGCGTGTCCTCGCTGCGCGTGCATGTGCTCTCCCGTGCGTGCGCATACTCACTGTTGCGTGCACCCACAGGCGCACGGTATGCGCATTTACGGTAGAGTTTGTATGCGTCTAGCGTGCGACTCAATCGTTACATATTTTAACCATATAATGTATTTTGTAGATCATGGTCTCTTTGATAGAATTTGAAAGTTTAGTTAATGTAGCATGTTCATGGACAAAGAGATCCCTCTTTGTTTGATACGAAGGGTCAGACAAGGGTTATACAGTGGTGTTTAGTATCCATCGGAAGAGTATTTAATTAGCAATATTCCGGTGTTGGTTTGAAGCGGATAACTCGCTCGTGCGAATAGTTATGGACATAAGAAGTTTATGGACTTTTACTATATTTGCACTTTATTATCCATGCAGCGGGAAACCTAGTTTCCCACCCACCTGAGCAGTTGGAAATAGTCACAGCCCACCTGTATGAATCAACCTATGACCTTTTGTTATAATGCGAAGACGAATTCCTGTGTCCAATGAACAATAAGAATATAGGGACCATTGTACTGTATTTTGTGTAGGGTATAAAAGGACAAGCCGATCTGGGCCAGCTCTCTATTCTCTTCAACGGTTCTCAGTGCTGATAATCGGGAGCTGGATATCCAGGAGGCGCATGCGATTGTTACCCTTTGTGCGTAAGTTTCTCCGCAATCATATTGTCTTTCTTGTTATTGTGAGCCATATCTCTCTCTCTCTCTCTCTCTCTCTCCTCTCCTCTTTCTCTCTCTTTTCCTCTCAAAGTGTTATTGTACTGCTATTGTATTTTATGTGTAGTTACTTGGTTAGATATTCAATGTTATTTTGGTAGTGTATAACTTGTATTGTATTATTCTTTTTGAACGTTCATTCATTTCCTTAAAAGGCGTTAGACCCTTAGACCGGTATTGTGTGTTCATTATATTGCAGTGGGTAATAGGAGCGTCTCTATCGCTCAAACAGCTTTAGTGTAAACAAGGTTAAGCAGCGTTATATCGCTAGTGTTTCAGTACAAGGTTTACAGTATAAGAATATCATTTCTGTGTGTTACATTCAAGGTCTACTGATTGTTATCTTGTGAGCGTCTGCGCCACTCGTGATCTCGTGGTCTCGAGCGTCCGCTACGCTGATAGCGTAGCATTACGGTAGTCGCTCACCTATAGTGTGCCCGATACCAACAGCGTATTCTCGCGAGCGTTTGTGTCGCTCGAGCGGCTCGCTCCCGATACAGCGTCCGCTACGCTAAGAGCGTACCCTTACGGTACCTCGTGCGCCAATTGCGTACTGTGTTTCTTAACCTCTTTATAGTGTGTTATAAAAGATAAATATTTGGCTTTAACAATTGGCGGCTCGTCCGTCCTTCACATATCTGCACTAGGTAATTTCAGCAGACATTATCCATCAGCAAAGGGCGGGAGGTCATATTCCTCGTAGTGCTGACTGGATAAGCGTCTGCTTCACTTAGTAAAGGGTGCTGAAGGAATCCGGAACCGGAGGTAAGAACAACACGCTAGTGTCTTTTAAAACTGTTTATTTCTGTTTTGCGTACGCACGCACGCATATATCTGCATTTCTTTTCATTCGTGTATTTTCACATATCACTCTCCTGTTTGCCATTTTACAATTGATAACGTGCTAAGAAAGATTTGTTGCTATTAGTAGTTAAAGAGTAAAAGTAATACATTAAGGGGTAATTTGTAAAGCACGCACACAGCTTTGCCTAAGATACAAGGAAAGACCTGGGTGGTGCTCGGTAGATGATTGAAGACCATCTACATTGATAAACGTGTTAATTGTATTTCTGTGGACATATATGGCTGGCATACACGTGTTTCTAACAAAAGGGTTAGACTAGTGTACGCAACGTAAAGGCCGACGCACGCAGCGTATATTACGCAACGGAGCGTCCGGGTACGCCCACATAATTCAAATCACACTATAGTATTATTTTAACAGGCGAAAAGGTGGCAACGCGATAAATAGCGCAAATCAATTTTAGTGTCCGAAATTTAAACTAATAGATCCTTCTCTAAATTTACGACTCATCTGGTCTAAAGGAAAGATATTTCTGCGCAGAAATAGAAACAAAAGTAAAGTGTACATGTGGTGAGTGAGTGTTTGTATATATATGTTTTTACAATTTTTGGATTGAACCACAAGAAGTCGAGTTCTCGTGAGGTACATACATGTAAGTGACATGCATGGTGGCTGGGGAGGCATCCCTTGTTAAATAATAAATTTGAGCATTAGAGTATAGCAGACCAGGAGGTCTACTGTAGCACAGACCAGGAGGTCCGGAACAGACCAGGAGGTCCAGGTACAGCAGACTAAGAAGTCCGCTATAGAGAAAAGAGCACAACCCAGGGGGTTGGTGCGGAACCCATATAGGCCATTAAAGCTCTGGCTGAAGGAATTCGCAGCCGTAATTTTCGATTCCACTGGTCGCTCCGCACATAAGATTAGTTGCTTATGTGCCGAACGATTGTACCGCACGTAATTGTGTGCATTAGTTAGTAATTTGACCCAGTACCATTTGCGTACGCTAGAGGGGTCATAAACGCTATTTGTACATTTTAACGTGATTTGTGAATTTTTTTTATTTTAAGGGAGGTTCGCTGGTCACTCAGGAACTATCCAACAACCGATACTTGCTGGGGACTGGTAAGTCCAACACGCCCCAGTAAGTAAAGGTTCATAGGGGCCCTTGGTTGGGTACAACAGCTCTGGATACAGTGATTGCAGTACTGGCCAACGTGGGCGAGGAGTGAGTGGAGTACTCGGTAAACTTCGCCGCCGGCCTGCCCCGGACATCTTGGTTTTTGTAAGGGTTCGCTGAAGACCCTGATCTGAAGGTCAGAGGTAGTGAAAGCAACACCTGCAAGTTATGGGGGCCAGTTGTTCAGGTAGGGGGCGATCAACCTCGGTTCGGGTTGACTTAATAAACCGACCAATCGGGTCGGCAAGGTATGTAATGTGTGAAAAATACGGTTCACACACACAGGTTTTATGTGATGAATGGGAAAGAATGACTGTACATGACGGGGAGAAGTTCGCAAGAGTAGGCAGCTTTAGCCCAGATGTGTTACTAAATCTAAGGAGAAGGATATGTCTCATTAAATCAGCAAAGAGACGGATCAAACATTTTGATTGTTTAAAGTTATGGCAAAAGGAAAGTGAAATACAACGAAACTTAACTTACATATCTGATTCTCATCTTGGGAAGAGAGACATGGCAATGGAGAGGATTATGGTTGCGGAGAAAGGCACAATGTTGTACGATAAAAATGCACTTAGTAACTGTATTAAGGATGAAAGTAACAAATGTAATAATGTTTATGAAAATGAAAGTGTAAAAATTACAAATGTTAACCTGTGCAAGTCGCACCCCATGTCAAACTTCCCTCAGGATTACAAGCCAGAAAGTGAGCCCAGCACGATGTCGGCACCTCTTCCAGCAGCCATCACACAAGACATCCAGGTGGACACGACCAAATCGGTAAAGGCAATAATCAAACCCCCTAACGGAGGGTCAGGTGAGGTCGTGTCCACAGGTACGTACAATGTTTTATGTCACGCACAAACAAATGTACCCCATATTGTAAGACCAACACAAGATGATGTAGTTGAGTTTGATCCTGTCAGGGTGATCACAGTCCCCAATGGGAAGACTGACGATCAGGGAATCATTCCCGTCGGGGACAGTGCAATGCGCTGTCCCTGGTCCCGGACCGAATTGAGATCAATTATGTCTGAATTTCCTGATCCTAGGAAAAATCTAGTCGCATGTCAAAGGTTCATCAAAGAACTAGGAAACTCAACAGAACCCACCAACAAAGATTGGCGGACAGTGCTGAGGGCATGTTTGCCCTCCGGTGTTGACCCTGCGAAATTTATTACTGATTGTCAATTAGACACAGAAGTACCTCAAACGGAGGAACACAATCAGGAATGTATTAAGCAGATTAACCGACAGTTGGAAGTATATTTCCCTGCCGTTGTCAAGTGGAATGAAATTTTCTCCATAAGACAAAACGAAGGGGAAAGTATTTCCAATTATTTCAATCGAGCACTGCAAGTAATGGCTAGAAACACTGGGATCACAGACATCAAAACATGCGCACAGCATAGAGAAATAGCGGTTAAGGTATTAATGAATGGTTTAAAGGAGGTATTGAGAACAAGGGTACAGACCACCAACCCAAACTGGAGAAATATCTCGGTGGCCGCATTAAGAGAGGCTGCTATTGATCATGATCGAAATATCACCAGACACAGGGAGTCACAAAGTGATAAGTTAATGGCCGCAAGTATACAGGCCCTAACCACAAGACCACTCCAGCATAAGCCCCAAACCCCTGCGAGAAATTCAAATGTGGAAGTCTGTTACAATTGTCATAAAGAGGGACACTTTGCAAGAGATTGTAGATCAAGAAAAATACAAAAATCATATCAACCCCCTAGACAACAACATAACCATGATATCCAAGGAAGCAGGGAAGTACAGGGAAAGCGGTTGATGGTGATGAGCATCCGAGCGTTTGAGGAGGCATCAAATCAACCAAGACCTCAGGTCATTGACACTTGGAGGAAACCCAGGGTTTGTTATCTTTGTAAAAGAGAAGGGCATTATGCCAGTAACTGTAACAGCCCACATAAAGTCAGACCCCCTAGACATGAATATGACACACCAAATTGTAATCAGGGATCACATAGGAAGGAGTTTGGGCCGCACCTGTAACATGCAATCAGGAAAGGTGATCATTAGGACTAATGGTAAGCCTGAGGCTATTGTTAACAAGTTGGGAGGTCATTCCTTGAGGACACAGGAATGACCGGGTAAAATTTGTAATGTATCTGTGAAATGTTTTCTTTTTCCCCATCTCTGACGGTTATCGGCAGGACTCAAACATTGCATAGCTACTTGGTCTTTGCAGAAGTCTACCAAACCCCAGCATGACCTACCCGCATCAATGTATCCTGGCCAGATACAAAGGGTGGAGTATGGAGGTGCTGGTGGGAGGGACTGAGCAAGGAAACCATTGGACATGTAGATATGACAGCCTGATGATGAACGGCAGATCTGACAATGTTTTAAAATGTTTGAAAATTATTGTTTTTCCCTGTTGTTGTTTATTGTTGGTTTATGTAATATATATATATATATATATATATATGAATTGTTCTCTCTCTTTTGGTTTTTTTTTTGTTCTCTCTCTTCTCACTCATGTTTTCATATTTTAAAGATGGTATGTCACACATCAGTTAGACAAATGGTAATGCAAGATTTTTGCTCCTTACAGAAAGATCGCTGGTTTGGAAGGAATATTGTATCACCAGAGTGTTCGGTTGGAAGACTGAGAGACAGCACCTTTGAGATGACAGCAGAACAAGAAGAACAACAAGACTAGAGAACTAATTATCGTAACAAGTTTCTCTCCCCCTCAAATTTTTATTCTGTACCCCCATTACAAATTTCTCCTTTTCTCCTCCTGTAAGATGGACTTGCCCCAAGAGACTGTGATATGGATTTTCCTGTTGACCATGATGTTGACCAGAGCAGTCTGTTTCGGTGAGAGTACCAGTGAGGTCGAGAAAGGATCCAGAAGGGTTTCTGATGACTGAGATGGAGGTGTAAATTTCCAATAGCAACACAATCACCAAGCAAAGGCGAGTACCGGAAACGATCTAGCAGCCATGTTATTTGTAAACATTGTGAAGGATTGTTAGCTGAAAAGAGAACTGTATCTGTAGGCTCTGTGACAGTGTAGTTGAGGATGGGTGTATCAAGAAATGCCAATCTAGTTTTGATATCCACATGGACCGGCATCCATTGAGTGACTATCACACCTTAGTGGGTAAAGTGTTAAATCAGACAGATTGTTGGGTATGCTCTCAAGTACCTCAAGGCCATAGCAAATCAGGATTAGTTCCCTTCCCTTTAACTATAGGGGAGGTACTTGAGCTAAGTGGTGGGAGGCCGGTGGACAGGAGATTTAATATCTCCAGTCCTCCTAGTTTGAAGCTCCACCAATATCATGTGGATAGATCCCTAGTATGTTTTAACATTTCCAATCCCCGAAAGCCGGGAAATTGGGAAGTGTCATGGAATAACCAAACCATGACCTTTTCATACAGAGCCGATAGAATGCCAACAGATACAGAACTTATACGCCACATAGCCGGTAGTGGAAAATATTTCCGATATAGGTATACCCTAGGAAGTAGGACCATGAGAGTTGGAGAGGTATCACCAGGATACTGTGCACATATCATACAAACTGATACATGTATTAGACAGATGGGAGAATTAGGGTTAGGAAATTTCATATGGAAAATGTGTAATATGGTTATGTCCTACTCCGTCCCATATGTTCTCCCCGATGATGCATATTTCATATGCGGGAGGAAGGCGTATAAGTGGCTTGCCCCAAATTCAGAAGGGTTATGTTATATTGGAAAAGTACTGCCTGAAGTAATGACTGTATCACATACTAAAATGAAAGATATTCACCGCAGTGCCCAAGCTCCTTATACTCACACTCATTACGAGCACATCGTTAAACGGCACCTGATAGAGAGAACAGAGCATCCGGCCTCTGACCTGATCAGTGAATCCACCGGGATTCAGTTCCTAATCGCGTTAGATATCACTCGTACCGCCAGAGGAGTGATAAATTATAAATATATATCTGCGCTTGCAAATTTATTAGACAACATCACTGAAATGTATGATGACACATTCAGGTATACTGGAAGGGAGCTCCAAGCTTATAAAACAGAACTGGTTCAGCATAGGATGATTCTCAATTATCTCACAGCTGTGACGGGTGGGTATTGTGTCACCCTAGCAACTCAGTATGGAATAAAGTGCTGCACGTATATCACAAACAGCACCGAGGACCCGGTCGAGGTCATAGACCAAAAGATGGACGACATTCTCCAATTAAAATGGGAGTTCCGAAGGAAACACAGTCTCACCCTTGCCGCTGTGGGTAATGAGCTGACCAGTTGGGTGTCATGGTTGAACCCGCGAAATTGGTTCTCTGGTTTAGGAGAATGGACCCAAGGTATTATCATGGATGTAGGGAAATTCCTTTTGTGTGTTCTGGGTGTCATCATATTAGTCGGTCTGATATTTAGATGCGTTCGGGTTTTAACAAAGTGTAAACGTAGCGCCCAAATGATGAGTTTAAGGAGTGAAGATACTGTAATAACAACGACTGATGTGATTTATGACCCAACGATAGAGACACTGTTGTGATGAAAATGTGATTCTACGGTCCGTTTCTTTCACCTGTTTCTCGTTTTTCTCCAAGGTAAAAAGACCCGCTTGGAAGAAGATTTTGACAGCCTTGTATACAGACAACAGATGGACTAAAGAAGAAGTTTGACAACCTTTTACACAGACAACTGATGGACTATGCCATAGACCCCCATATCCCTAGTACTTTTAATTTTACGCTAGCCCAACACTTTTTGTAAGTCTATGGACATTGATAAAGCTTTGCTTGCGTTTATTGGCAAAAGCACAAAGAGACTACAGTCAACATGTACATCAAGACAAGACACCAGACAAGACTTCAATCGGCGAAATGTAAATTAACCTCACATAATGGTATCTCTACCCCGTAACGACACTTCTTTTTTTTTTTTTCACCTCTACAACCTTCAGGTAATGACACACATAGTCGATAGGGAATACAGGCACAGATATCAGCACCCACATATCCCCCCTACTCATGTATCATCAACTAAAATGTGCTCCCCCATTTTGTTGCAACCAAAAGCCGAAAAGAGCTCGGTAAAGTTTGACAGCCCATCCACAGACCCTTAATACGGGATAAGAAGGAATTCAAATGTATACTTCGCAATACCTCGAAGCTTGATTTTAAAACACGTACGGCACGATGATACAAGACCCCCCCAAACATGGATTCATACACACATGCTTCTGCTATCTCACTAGGTCATACCCTTTTCCTACCTTCTCCTCTCCTCCCCTACCCAATCATAGAAATGTATTATACATGACATATATTTTTCTCTTTTTGAAATGTTTTAGAAAGTGGCAGTAATTGGTGACTGCCAAAGGGTGGACTGTCAAAGTCAGAAAAATATCACTATGCACACTGCCATATTTGCACCTCATGCGTGTCCTCGCTGCACGTGCATGTGCTCTCCCGTGCGTGCGCATACTCGCTGTTGCGTGCACCCGCAGGCGCACGGTATGCGCATTTACGGTAGAGTTTGTATGCGTCTAGCGTGCGACTCAATCGTTACATATTTTAACCATATAATGTATTTTGTAGATCATGGTCTCTTTGATAGAATTTGAAAGTTTAGTTAATGTAGCATGTTCATGGACAAAGAGATCCCTCTTTGTTTGATACGAAGGGTCAGACAAGGGTTATACAGTGGTGTTTAGTATCCATCGGAAGAGTATTTAATTAGCAATATTCCGGTGTTGGTTTGAAGCGGATAACTCGCTCGTGCGAATAGTTATGGACATAAGAAGTTTATGGACTTTTACTATATTTGCACTTTATTATCCATGCGGCGGGAAACCTAGTTTCCCACCCACCTGAGCAGTTGGAAATAGTCACAGCCCACCTGTATGAATCAACCTATGACCTTTTGTTATAATGCGAAGACGAATTCCTGTGTCCAATGTCACGATCCGGGTATCTGGACGCCATTACTTACCCTTCAGATGCCTCCTAAGGCTGGCTCAGCATTCCAGGACCGGATCCCGCTGTTTCTGAGTTTCCACATGCAGAATGTCAGAGTGGTGATTTCATCAGCCGCGGCCTCCGCTGTGCCCGCGTGGTTAAATGTGCGCTTGTCAGTCTGGCGTCTCCTGTCTCCTGTGGCCGGCGTCGCCATTACTGTTTCAATTCTCACATGGATTACAAACCAAACTTCCCTCCAAGTGTCTGCATGGGCGCAGCCATCTTGGTTTTTGTCATCTGATCATTTCCACCAATCTGCTGTCTGTATTGTTGATTTGCATAATTGCCTAGCCAACCCCTTCCTTGCTGCAGGTATAAGTAAGCTGTGCCTGAACAAGGAAGGCGTCAGTGCTTTGGTTGTCTAACCTAGTTCCAGTTTGTCTCTCTCCTGTGGTTGTCTTCCAGGTTCCAGCTCCTGTCTCCAGACTTCTGCTATAGAGACCCGCACCAGCATTCCATCTGCGGTGTAGCCTGACTCTCCGATCCATTCTGGACTCACCTGTTTCCAGCTACAGCAATCACCTGCTTCCAGCCGAGCTTCCAGCAGTGTACAACTTCTCTTAAAGGGCCGGTGTCCTTTCTGCAGTTTACCACTCTCCACCGGTATTATTATTTCATCGCTCTCAAGTCAATCACCTGCTTCCAGCCCAGCTTCCAGCAGTGTACAGCTTCCCTTAAAGGGCCGGTGCCCTTTCTGCAGTTTACCACTCTCCACCGGTATTATTATTTCATCGCTCTCAAGTTCGTTTATTATTTAACTGGTTCCAGACAGTATCCACTCCGTACCAACAACAGTCTGGTTCCAGCCAGTATCCACAGCAGCCGTTTTATCTTCAGCAGCCCAGCCTTTCCTGGAACACCAGCTGGTACGATCCTGGGTTCTCTCCATTGCTACAGTCAGGCCTGGTAAGGACTTTCCAACTAGAAGATTATTAGAACTGTCTCACACTACCAGTGCCTGTGGCCCTTGCCACCCTGTAGTACCCAGGAATTGTATTTATCCTCTGTTGACTTTTATGTTTCCTTTACTGCTGCTGTGTTACGGAGTTTGTCATAATAAACATCATTGACTTTTATCCTGGTTGTCGTGGTCACGCCTTCGGGCAGTTATTCTACATGTTACTTACATGTCTAGGGGTCTGATACAACCTCCCAGGTTCCGTTACATCTCAGCCCCTACAACTGAGGCTGCCTCCCGTCAGCTCAGGCCCTCAGTTGTGACAGTAAGCACTGACCTAATGAATCCAGCCGGAGACCAGGATCAAGCGGCCAGGCCGATGCAAGAACTGGCAGCCCGACTTGAACATCAGGAGGCTGCACAGGGCCACATCATCCGCTGTCTCCAGGATCTCTCCACACGGCTGGATGGGATTCAAACGACCCTCCGTGGACCTGGCACGTCCGGTGGGTCCACTACAGTGACACCAGCTGTAACCCCACCCACCTTACCCATTTCCAGTCCACATCTTCATCTTCCAACGCCAGCAAAATTTGATGGATCTCCAAGGTTCTGCAGGGGATTTCTCAATCAATGTGAAATCCACTTTGAGCTTCTACCTGGCAATTTCTTCAGTGACCGTACCAAAATTGCCTATATCATCTCCCTTCTCAGTGGCTCAGCCCTTGACTGGGCATCACCTTTATGGGAGAAGTCTGATCCCCTGCTATCCTCCTATACTGACTTTGTAGCTACATTCAGGCGCATCTTCGACGAGCCAGGCCGGATAACATCTGCTTCATCTGAGATTCTTCGTTTACGCCAGGGAACACGTACTGTGGGACAGTATCTTATACAGTTTAAAATCCTGGCATCCGAACTGGCATGGAACGACGAGGCCCTGTATGCTGCATTCTGGCATGGCTTATCAGAACGCATCAAGGATGAGTTAGCTACCAGAGACTTGCCCTCTAAGTTGGATGAGCTAATTTCTCTTTGCACGAAGGTTGATCTACGTTTTAGAGAGAGAGCAACCGAGCGAGGAAGATCATCTACTCCTAAATCTTCTGCTCCTCCTTCTCGTCAACCATCTCCATCCAAGGATGAGCCTATGCAAATTAGTCGTTCCCGTCTATCTCCTGCTGAGCGCCGAAAACGTCTCTCTGAGTCTCTCTGTCTCTACTGTGCAGCTCCGTCGCACACTATCAATGCCTGTCCCAAACGTCCGGGACTCCAGATCCTAGCTCGCCAAGGAGAGGGCCGGCTAGGAGTGATGATCTCCTCTCCATCTCCTCATGACTGTAACCTCCCAGTGTCGCTCCAAATTGCTCAACGTTACAGGAACGTCATTGCCCTCCTTGATTCCGGAGCAGCTGGGAATTTCATAACCGAAGCTTATGTTAAACGGTGGTCCCTACCCACCGAGAGACTGTCCTCGTCCATCTCTTTGACTGCCGTGGATGGCAGCAAGATTTTTGACGCAGTCATTTCCTTAAGGACTCTTCCAGTTCGTCTGAGAGTGGGAGTTCTTCATTCTGAGTATATTTCTTTTTTAGTGATTCCAAGAGCCACACATCCAGTGGTTTTAGGCCTTCCATGGCTCCGTCTCCACAACCCATCAATTGACTGGACGACTACACAAATACTGGCATGGGGTCCCTCCTGTGCTGAGACTTGTTTAGCCAAAGTTCTTCCTGTTTGTTCTTCCTTCCCCAGGTCAACTGATGTTCCGCCTCCTCCATATCAAGACTTCACGGATGTGTTCAGTAAAGCCTCTGCTGATATCCTTCCTCCTCATAGAGAATGGGACTGCCCAATCGACCTCATTCCAGGGAAGGTTCCACCGCGAGGCCGAACTTATCCGTTGTCTCTGCCCGAGACACACTCCATGGAAGAGTACATCAAAGAGAACCTGGCGAAGGGTTTCATCCGACCATCTTCTTCTCCAGCCGGCGCAGGCTTCTTCTTCGTTAAGAAGAAAGACGGTGGTCTGCGTCCGTGCATCGACTACAGGGGTCTGAACGACATTACCGTCAAGAACCGATACCCTTTACCCCTGATTACTGAGCTCTTTGATAGAGTTAGTGGTGCAACCATTTTCACAAAGCTGGACTTGAGGGGTGCCTACAATCTCATCCGAATCCGTGAGGGTGACGAGTGGAAGACCGCCTTTAACACCCGTGACGGACATTATGAGTACCTCGTCATGCCCTTCGGATTGAGCAACGCTCCAGCAGTCTTCCAGCACTTCGTGAATGAGATCTTCAGGGACATCTTGTACCGCCATGTCGTGGTTTATCTAGACGACATCCTCATCTTTGCTAATAATCTCGAAGATCATCGTTTCTGGGTAAAAGAGGTTCTTTCCCGTCTCCGTGTCAATCACCTCTATTGTAAATTGGAGAAGTGTGTGTTTGAAGTTAAAACCATTCCGTTTCTAGGTTACATTGTGTCCGGTTCCGGACTAGAGATGGATCCTGAGAAACTCCAAGCAATCCAGAATTGGCCTATACCCTTAAGCCTCAAAGGGGTCCAGAGGTTCTTAGGGTTCGCCAATTATTATAGAAAATTTATACGAGACTTTTCCACCATTGTGGCGCCTATCACTGCATTAACCAAGAAAGGTGCTAATCCGTCCAAGTGGTCCGAGGAAGCTACACAGGCCTTTCACCTTCTGAAGCAACGGTTCATCTCTGCACCAGTTCTGAAACAGCCTGACACCGACTCTCCTTTTATCTTAGAGGTAGATGCCTCCTCCGTTGGAGTAGGAGCAGTGTTATCCCAGAGGGCCAAAGATGGACATCTACATCCTTGCAGTTTCTTCTCCCGGAAGTTCTCCCCAGCTGAGCGCAACTATGCCATTGGCGATCAGGAGTTGCTAGCCATCAAGCTCGCTCTGGAGGAGTGGAGATACCTGTTGGAGGGAGCTTCCCACTCAATCACCATACTTACCGACCACAAAAATCTTTTATATCTCAAAGGCGCACAATGTCTCAACCCTCGTCAGGCCAGATGGGCACTTTTCTTTTCCAGATTTGACTTTAAACTCCAGTTCTGTCCGGGTTCTCAGAATCGTAAGGCCGATGCCCTTTCCCGCTCATGGGAGCAAGAAAATGAGTCCGAGTCTGCAGACAAGCATCCTATTATTAATCCGTTGGCATTCTCCACGGTAGGGATGGACTCTACGCCTCCACCAGGGAAAAGTTTTGTTAAGCCAGTTCTAAGGAAGAAGCTCATGCATTGGGCCCATGCTTCCCGTTTTGCTGGACATACAGGCATTCAGAAAACCCTTGAATTTATTTCTAGGTCCTACTGGTGGCCAACTCTGAAGAAGGACGTTATGGAATTTATTGCCTCCTGCCCAAAGTGTGCCCAACACAAAGTCTCCCGCCAGTCGCCTGCGGGGCAACTGGTTCCATTATCTGTTCCCCGTCGACCATGGACCCATTTGTCGATGGACTTTGTTTCCGATCTACCTATCTGCAACAAGTTTAATACCATCTGGGTGGTAGTTGACCGGTTCACCAAGATGGCACATTTCATCCCTCTCACCGGTCTTCCGTCAGCTTCCAAGTTGGCTCAAGTGTTTATACAAGAGATCTTCCGACTTCACGGTCTTCCTGAAGAGATCATCTCGGATCGTGGAGTACAATTTGTAGCCAAATTTTGGCGAAGTTTGTGTCAAGCCCTCCAAGTCAAGTTAAAGTTTTCCACGGCTTACCATCCTCAGACCAATGGTCAAACCGAGAGGGTGAATCAGGACTTGGAGGCCTTCCTCCGTATATATGTGTCTTCCTCTCAAGATGACTGGGTTCAACTCCTTCCTTGGGCCGAGTTCAGCCACAACAATCAATACCATTCCTCATCTTCTTCTACACCATTCTTCATTAATTATGGATTCCACCCTAAAGTCCCAGAATTCCAACCGCTTCCCGCAACTTCTGTTCCAGCAGTGGATGTCACCTTGCGTCAGTTTTCAAATAACTGGAAGAACGTCCGCGCAGCCCTGCTTAAAGCCTCATTCAGGTATAAAAAGTTTGCCGATAGGAAGCGTAGAGCGGTTCCTGCTCTCAAGGTGGGTGATCGTGTGTGGTTGTCCACGAAGAATTTGAGGTTGAGAGTTCCCAGCATGAAATTTGCACCTCGCTACATCGGACCCTTCAAGATTGAACAAGTCATCAATCCTGTTGCCTACAGGTTACAGTTACCATCCTTCTTGAAAATACCCAGGACATTTCATGTTTCTTTGTTGAAACCGCTGATCCTGAATCGGTTTCATTCCGCACTTCCTCCAGCTCCCAAAGTTCAGACTCAACGGGGAGTCGAGTACGAGGTGGCCAAGATTTTGGACTCACGTTTCCGTTACGGTCAGTTACAATACCTCATTGACTGGAAGGGCTATGGTCCTGAAGAACGCTCTTGGACCAATGCCTCAGACGTCCATGCTCCTGCCTTGGTCCGAAATTTCCACGCAAAGTTTCCTTTAAAGCCTAAGAAGTGTCCTGGGGCCACTCCTAAAGGGGGGGGTGCTGTCACGATCCGGGTATCTGGACGCCATTACTTACCCTTCAGATGCCTCCTAAGGCTGGCTCAGCATTCCAGGACCGGATCCCGCTGTTTCTGAGTTTCCACATGCAGAATGTCAGAGTGGTGATTTCATCAGCCGCGGCCTCCGCTGTGCCCGCGTGGTTAAATGTGCGCTTGTCAGTCTGGCGTCTCCTGTCTCCTGTGGCCGGCGTCGCCATTACTGTTTCAATTCTCACATGGATTACAAACCAAACTTCCCTCCAAGTGTCTGCATGGGCGCAGCCATCTTGGTTTTTGTCATCTGATCATTTCCACCAATCTGCTGTCTGTATTGTTGATTTGCATAATTGCCTAGCCAACCCCTTCCTTGCTGCAGGTATAAGTAAGCTGTGCCTGAACAAGGAAGGTGTCAGTGCTTTGGTTGTCTAACCTAGTTCCAGTTTGTCTCTCTCCTGTGGTTGTCTTCCAGGTTCCAGCTCCTGTCTCCAGACTTCTGCTATAGAGACCCGCACCAGCATTCCATCTGCGGTGTAGCCTGACTCTCCGATCCATTCTGGACTCACCTGTTTCCAGCTACAGCAATCACCTGCTTCCAGCCGAGCTTCCAGCAGTGTACAACTTCTCTTAAAGGGCCGGTGTCCTTTCTGCAGTTTACCACTCTCCACCGGTATTATTATTTCATCGCTCTCAAGTCAATCACCTGCTTCCAGCCCAGCTTCCAGCAGTGTACAGCTTCCCTTAAAGGGCCGGTGTCCTTTCTGCAGTTTACCACTCTCCACCGGTATTATTATTTCATCGCTCTCAAGTTCGTTTATTATTTAACTGGTTCCAGACAGTATCCACTCCGTACCAACAACAGTCTGGTTCCAGCCAGTATCCACAGCAGCCGTTTTATCTTCAGCAGCCCAGCCTTTCCTGGAACACCAGCTGGTACGATCCTGGGTTCTCTCCATTGCTACAGTCAGGCCTGGTAAGGACTTTCCAACTAGAAGATTATTAGAACTGTCTCACACTACCAGTGCCTGTGGCCCTTGCCACCCTGTAGTACCCAGGAATTGTATTTATCCTCTGTTGACTTTTATGTTTCCTTTACTGCTGCTGTGTTACGGAGTTTGTCATAATAAACATCATTGACTTTTATCCTGGTTGTCGTGGTCACGCCTTCGGGCAGTTATTCTACATGTTACTTACATGTCTAGGGGTCTGATACAACCTCCCAGGTTCCGTTACATCTCAGCCCCTACAACTGAGGCTGCCTCCCGTCAGCTCAGGCCCTCAGTTGTGACATCCAATGAACAATAAGAATATAGGGACCTTTGTACTGTATTTTGTGTAGGGTATAAAAGGACAAGCCGATCTGGGCCAGCTCTCTATTCTCTTCAACGGTTCTCATTGCTGATAATCGGGAGCTGGATATCCAGGAGGCGCATGCGATTGTTACCCTTTGTGCGTAAGTTTCTCCGCAATCATATTGTCTTTCTTGTTATTGTGAGCCATATCTCTCTCTCTCTCTCTCTCTCCTCTCCTCTTTCTCTCTCTTTTCCTCTCAAAGTGTTATTGTACTGCTATTGTATTTTATGTGTAGTTACTTGGTTAGATATTCAATGTTATTTTGGTAGTGTATAACTTGTATTGTATTATTCTTTTTGAACGTTCATTCATTTCCTTAAAAGGCGTTAGACCCTTAGACCGGTATTGTGTGTTCATTATATTGCAGTGGGTAATAGGAGCGTCTCTATCGCTCAATCAGCTTTAGTGTAAACAAGGTTAAGCAGCGTTATATCGCTACAGTGTTTCAGTACAAGGTTTACAGTATAAGAATATCATTTCTGTGTGTTACATTCAAGGTCTACTGATTGTTATCTTGTGAGCGTCTGCGCCGCTCGTGGTCTCGAGCGTCCGCTACGCTGATAGCGTAGCATTACGGTAGTCGCTCACCTATAGTGTGCCCGATACCAACAGCGTATTCTCGCGAGCGTTTGTGTCGCTCGAGCGGCTCGCTCCCGATACAGCGTCCGCTACGCTAAGAGCGTACCCTTACGGTACCTCGTGCGCCAATTGCGTACTGTGTTTCTTAACCTCTTTATAGTGTGTTATAAAAGATAAATATTTGGCTTTAACACTTTGTACGCAGAGTCTGTATTGCAGGCTCCTGATTTCAGGTGTTAAATTTGTGGCCCAAGACTAGTTAACCCTTGTAAAACTACAGCTACTTATTCAAAATGGTAAAATATGGTGTGTGTGCCCACTTTGCCAGTGTATTACATGCCCATAACAGCATTGGGCCAGGCAAAATACAAGTGGGTCATATGTAAGTGACCACCCTCTGTTGTTTTCAGGTGTCAAATTTGTGGCCCAAGACTGGGTAATCCTTGTAAAACTACAGCTACTTATTCAAAATGGTAAATGATGGTGTTTGTGCCCACTTTGCCAGTGTATTTCATGGCCAGCAAAATACAAGTGGGTCATATGTAAGTGACCACCCTCTGTTGATTTCAGGTGTCAAATTTGTGGCCCAAGACTAGTTAACCCTTGTAAAACTACAGCTACTAATTCAAAATGGTGAAATATGGTGTGTGCCCACTTTGCCAGTGTATTACATGCCCAAAACAGCGTTGGGCCAGGCAAAATACAAGTGGGTCATATGTAAGTGACCACCCTCTGTTGATTTCAGGTGTCAAATTTGTGGCCCAAGGCTAGTTAACCCTTGCAAAACTACAGCTGCTTATTCAAAATGGCAATTTATAAAATGGTGTTTGTGCCCACTTTGCCAGTGTCATTCATGCCCAAAACAGCGTTGGGCCAAGCAAAATACAAGTGGATCATATGTAAGTGACCACCCTCTGTTAATTTCAGGTGTCAAATTTGTGGCCCAAGACTGGTTAACCCTTGCTAAACTACAGCTACTTATTCAAAATGGTAAAATATGGTGTTTGGCCCACTTTGCCAGTGTATTTCATGCCCAAAACAGCGTTGGGCCAGGCAAAATACAAGTGGGTCATATGCAAGGGACCCTACTCTGCTGATTTCAGGTGTCAAATTTGTAACCAAAGACTCATTAACCCTTGCAACACCGAATGATCTGAATAAGAAGCTGGAGTTCGAATAAGAAGTGAATAAGAAGCTGCCGAATAAGAAGCTAACTTCAGTCTCGTGATAGTTTGTCCTGGGATAAATCCAGCATTTTTTTATTTATTTTTTAATATTTTTTTTTAAACAACTGTTTGCTGAATCCCCGTCCTCCCATGTCCACTAAACGGCAATCATCCGAAGTTATTGTACAGAAACATAGTATGCACGTGTGGTTAGCTTCAGTGTAACGCATTTCCCCAGTCCACATGCCCCAGTCCGACACTGCTTGTGCCATATACAGATGTATGTTGTTGTGCACTAATGATTATATTAATATATGCTGAACTTTTGAGAAGCCTTCTGTGCAGCGATCACAGAACATGTATAAACTGACCGGACGCCGGCCGGGGCATTGTGAGGTTGCTGAGCAACGCGAGGCGGTTTCCAGGAAACAGAACGTCCTAGATTGCAGCCCTGCAGTATGAGGGACTCCGCTGCTGGGCTCCGGGTCTGCTCTGCTGGTAGCTGGTGGCAGCATGGCAAACATCACTGTCTCTGACGTACTGGCACGACAGCTGGGCGCCTTGTGCCTGAAGTCCTTTCCCTGTGGCAGTGGGAACTGGGTAACTTACCTATTCTCCTTATGAAAGTGCGCCTCTTGCAGAAGCAGCGTGATCATACTGTGTATGTATGTGTAAATTGCATTAGTGTCCCCGGGCCCATTGTACATTACTTTAGTATCGCGGCAGCAGCAGCAACCGCATATGTCATGTTATTGTAATGTATAATGTTTTACTTTGATGTGTCCTTTATTGTGATTTTCCCCAGAACAAGTCTAACCCCTTAACCAGAACAGCTGTGCCCCCAGACACGTACTGGGAAAGCAATGATCCAAGTGAGGAGAGGCCGGACACCTTGACAGATCTCCTGACTCGGCGTCACTCACCGTGGGAACTGGATGAGAACCGCAGTCCTGGGTCACAGCACATAAGGGAGCTGGCAGCCAAATTCCCTGAGCTGATTACTGAGCACTTTATCAATTCCTACTTCAGATCTCTCCGAGTAGTAGATCAGGAGGTAGGTAGAAGGGAGTAAAAGGAGTGTGGCTGATTATATTTACCCCCTGCATGACTATAGTGGCTACACAGAATTTGGAGAACAAGTTTCAGGCCAGTTTGCCTATTTATAAGCGGAGATTAATAGGGGGACACCACTACTGAGACATGAAAGTGACAGTAGGAAGGACAGTGTGACTGTGCATTAGTGCCAGTCATACTGATCTCCTGAGAGACTGCCCCCAGAATTACTTTACAGAGCAGAATATTGAGAAAAGGGATAGAGAAGAGTTTAGTTTATGAAATAAAAATAATCTAACAGATATTTCATTATTATGGCTATGTTGTCTTTATATAGGGATGTTATCCTATATAATAAAAGGCTAGCGCTGCCCCTCAGCTATATGGGGGGAATTCAAGGGTTGTGCGTGCCGATGGCCACTAGATGGCATACGCGGAGCAATTAAAGTGTTACTCTGGGCATGAACAGTTGCTGTCGCTGACATTACTGTTATTTTTTTTCGTCATTTTTGACGGGCTGGTAGCTAGTTTATTAATATTGGGCAAAAATAAGATTTACTATTGTTGAATATTGTAGAAATAGAAAATATTTATCAGGACAATTTGACACAAAAACTTGCTGGCGGTCAGTGGCAAGCAGACGCATACAGTGAGACCAGCAGGTTCTCTATGCCAATGTGTGTCCCTGCTTTGCCCAGGCTTCCTGTTTCAGATTCAATACAAAAAAGGGGCAGATTTACCAACGAGTGATATTGTTATCACTCATTTTGTATGATAAATAGTGCTCCAGCCAATCCGCTCCTAACTGTTATGTGTTTGAAAAATGACAGGAACTGGATTGGCTGGAGCATCATTTAACATTCGTAAAAAGTGGTAAGAATATCACTCATTGTAGTAAAAAGTAAGAGTTTGCGAAAGTGATTGGAGGAACGGTGCAGCCTGAGTTCACAGTTATCACCACAGGATAAATAGACACCAGTATTTGGTAATCTTATTTTAATAGTTATTATGTATTTTGATTTTCGGGGGTGGTGAATAGTAGTTAAACCTGCATCCCTGTTGTAGTTGCAGCCTTTATTATTGTACAGTGATGGTTTGTGAAGCTTTTAGCATTATCTGTATTACTGTACTTATTTGATGTAAAGTGTCATTTCAGTTTACTTTAAGTGCACATGCCAATGGGTGCCAGCGATGCACCTGTTGTATGTACGTCGTGAGCAACAAGCAGTGTTCATGGTCAATAAAGCATCAGTGTGTGCTCTGAGAATGATCATTGGTTTCCATTTTGACAGCCAATTATTCTTCAGCTCAGGCTGACTGTGCTATGGTCATTAGACTGTACTATGGTAATTAGACTTGTGTATTTAGCTTTAGTCCTAATTATGGGCCTAATTCACACCTGATCGCAGCAGCAGCAACATTCTTCTCTAATGGGAAAAACCATGGTGGTCATTCCGAGTTGTTCGCTAGATGAATTCGTTCGCTGTGTAGCGATGAGGCAAAAAAACGGAACTTATGCACATGCGCGTCGTACTATTACAATGAATGATATAGTTTCACACAGGGTCTAGCGAAGCTTTTCAGTTGCACTGGTGGCCGCAGAGTGATTGACATGAAGTGGGCGTTTCTGGGTGTCAACTGACCGTTTTCAGGGAGTGTTCGTAAAAACGCAGGTGTGCCAGGGAAAACGCAGATGTGGCTGGACGAACGCAGGGCGTGTTTGTGACGTCAAAACAGGAACTGAACAGTCTGAAGTGATCGCAAGCGCCGAGTAGGTCTGAAGCTACTCTGAAACTGCACAAAAAAAAATTGTAGCCGCTCTGCAATTCTTTCGTTTGCACTTCTGCTAAGCTAAAATACACTCCCAGTGGGAGGCGGCATAGCGTTTGCACGGCTGCTAAAAACTGCCAGCGAGCGATCAGCGGAATATCCACCCATGTCCACTGCAGGTGTGGCAGATATAACATGTGCAGAGAGAGTTAGATTTGGGTGGGTTGTTTTCAAACTGAAATCTAAATTGCAGTGTAAAAATAAAGCAGTCAGAATTTACCCTGCACAAAAACAAAATAACCCACCCAAATCTAACTCTCTCTACAAATGTTATATCTGCCCCCCTGCAGTGCACATGGTTTTGCCCATTAGAGAAAGATTTTGCTGCTGCAATCAGGTCTGAATTAGGCCCAATGTATCTTATAACAACAACAAAAATCTTCACTATGTTATGTATTTATTGCTCAAACTGAACCAGGTTTCCTGTCTTTGTAGGGAAATTATTTAATATTAGCTTATATAGCTAATGGCATTTAATCCTATACTTCCTGTGACGTTGATCAGTCCCTCGCAACAGTTCGTAGATATTTAGGCCCATTCCACATTACAGAATTGTTCCAGGTGCTTCATAAACTGGTCACTTCAGGTCCTGCCGCTTTGTTCCAGGATTATTTAATTCCTTCTAGAATAATATGCCAGTTCTAGAAAAATCAGCAATGCATGGCAGGGATTGATGGCGGTCAGTCTTTACCGTAACCCTTCCTAGCTTTATAAGCACCAACATCTATTTCCTGAAATTTTCCGAAACACTTTTTCAGGTCCAAGGATGATTCCATAAAAACAAAAACATGTTTTTCACAATAAACTGATAGTGGAAATGAAAGCGTCAAACACTGTTATATAAGAAGGCAGCGAATCTTTAGAAATGCGGCTTAGTATAGTGTTGTACCCATGTAGCAGGGTAACCTTCTGTCACCACATACAGACAAGGAACGAGAATGATTTGGAGAGAGTAGACTTGTAGATCATTTATATAAAACAAAGGGCTCCATTTACTTGTAGATACTGTACTGCTTGTGCTCACAGATCTGAACAAGGTTTAAAAAAGGGGTGTGATAGAGAAGATCTACACCCCATATGGTCAAAAGGTCAGCAGTTAAAAGGTACACTTGACAATGGTCGACACAAGCTTTTTTCTCTTATGTCCTAGAGGATGCTAGGGACTCCGTAAGGACCATGGGGTATAGACGGGCTCTGCAGGAGACATGAGCACTATAAAGAACTTTTAGTATGGGTGTGTACTGGCTCTTCCCTCTATGCCCCTCCTCCAGACCTCAGTTAGATAGGGTGCATTACAGGGGAGCTCTCCTGAGTTTCTCTGAAAAATAATTTTGTTAGGTTTTTTTATTTTCAGGGAGCACTGCTGGCAACAGGCTCCCTGCATCGTGGGACTGAGGAGAGAGAAGCAGACCTACTTAAGTGATAGGCTCTGCTTCTTAGGCTACTGGACACCATTAGCTCCAGAGGGAGTCGGAACGCGGGTCTCGCCCCGCCGTTCATCCCAGATCCGCGCCGCCGTCCTCCTCGCAGACCCGGAAGATAGAAGCCGGGTGAGTATAAGAAAAAAAAAAGAAGACTTCAAGGCGGCAGAAGACTTCAGCTCCCACACACAAGGCACTGATGGGCGCAGGGGGGGCGCCCTGGGCAGCAATAAACCTCTAGGGCTGGCAAACATACATATATAGGCTACAGACGCACTATATATCATAACCCCCGCCAGTATTGTAAAAATGAGCGGGACCGAAGCCCGCCGGTGAGAGGGCGGAGCTTGATCCCTCAGCACGGAAAGCGCCATTTTCTCCACAGCATGGAGCTGGCTCCCCGGACTCTCCCCTGCTGAAGGCACAGGGCAAAACAGAGGAGGGGGTGGGGGGGCGGCACTTATTAGCAGCAGTGAGTGTATATAATGTGATAATATATATATTTATATAAAAGCGCTGTTTTATCTGGGAATTCTATTTCTGGTGTCAGTGGCGCTGGATGTGTGCTGGCATACTCTCTCTCTGTCTCTCCAAAGGGCCTTATTGGGGATCTGTCTCCATATAAATATCCCTGTGTGTATGGGGTTGTGTCGGTACGTGTGTGTCGGCATGTCTGAAGTGGAAGGCTCATCTAAGGAGGAGGTGAAGCAGATGATTGTGGTGTCTCCGTCGGCAACGCCGACACCTGATTGGTTGGACATGTGGAATGTTTTAAATGCAAATGTAAATTTATTACATAAGAGATTGGACAAAGCAGAGTCCAAGGATTTGACTGTGTCACAGGGCCCTTCAGGGTCTCAAAAACGTCCCCTGTCCCAAATAGTAGACACTGATACCGACACGGATTCTGACTCCAGTGTCGAATATGATGATGCAAGGTTACACCCAAGGGTGGCAAAAAGTATTCATTATTTGATTATTGCAATAAAAGATGTTTTGCATATCACAGATGACCCCTCTGTCCCTGACACGAGGGTACACAGGTTTAAGGAAAAGAAACCTGAGGTAGCGTTTCCCCAATGTTATGAGCTGAACGCATTATTTGAAAAAGCTTGGGAAACTCCAGACAAAAAACTGCAGATTCCCAAAAGAATTATTATGGCGTATCCTTTCCCCTCAAAGGACAGGTTATGGTGGGAATCATCACCCACGGTCGACAAGGCCTTAACACGCATGTCTAAAAAGGTGGCCCTACCGTCCCCGGACACGGCGACACTAAAAGGTTCTGCGGATCGCAGGCATGAAATTACCTTAAAATCAATTTATACACATACGGGGGCTTTGCTCAGACCGGCAATAGCATCGGCTTAGGTTTGTAGCGCGGTAGCAGCTTGGACAGATACCTTGTCAGCTGATATTGATACCCTAGATAGGGATACCAGTTTATTGACCTTAGGTCACATCAAAGACGCAGTCTTATATATACTGTGGACCCGCCAATGGACGGGTGATGCCGACTCAAAGAGGCATATGGAAATTTTGCCTTACAAGGGTGAGCTTTTAATTGGGGAAGGTCTCGCGGACCTAGTTTGAGCCTTAACACGCATGTCTAAAAAGGTGGCCCTACCGTCCCCGGACACGGCGACACTAAAAGGTTCTGCGGATCGCAGGCATGAAATTACCTTAAAATCAATTTATACACATACGGGGGCTTTGCTCAGACCGGCAATAGCATCGGCTTGGGTTTGTAGCTCGGTAGCAGCTTGGACAGATACCTTGTCAGCTGATATTGATACCCTAGATAGGGATACCAGTTTATTGACCTTAGGTCACATCAAAGACGCAGTCTTATATATATACTGTGGACCCGCCAATGGACGGGTGATGCCGACTCAAAGAGGCATATGGAAATTTTGCCTTACAAGGGTGAGCTTTTAATTGGGGAAGGTCTCGCGGACCTAGTTTCAACAACTACCGCGGGTAAATCTACCTTTTTTGCCTTATGTTCCCCCACAGCAAAAGAAACGCAGCAGTATCACATGCAGTCCTCTCGGTCGTATAAGTCCAGAAGAGGTCGGGGCTCTTCCTTCCTCGCCAGAAGTAAGGGCAGAGGGAAAAAGAATGCCTTCTACGGCCAGTTCCGAGGAACAGAAGTCCTCCCCGGCTTCTACTAAATCCACCGCATGACGCTGGGGCTCCACTGAGGGAGTCCGCTCCGGTGGGGGCACATCTTCAACTCTTCAGCCACGTCTGGGTTCAGTCGGATGTGGATCCTTGGGCGATGGAAATTGTGTCCCAAGGTTACAAGCTGGAATTCAAAGACATGCCTCCCCGCCGATTCTTCAAATCGGCTTTACCAACGTCTCCCCCAGAGAGGGAGATAGTGTGGGCTGCAATTCGAAAAAGCTGTGTCTACAGCAAGTGATGATCAGGGTTCCCTTAATGCAACAGGGAAAAGGGTACTATTCAACCCTATTTGGGGCAACCGAAACCGGATGGCTCGGTTAGACCCATTCTCAACTTAAAATCCCTGAACCTGTACTTAAAAAGGTTCACGTTCAAGATGGAAGGGCAGTGATCAACAGCCTGGAAGGGGGGGGGGATTTTATGGTGTCACTAAACATAAAGGATGCATACCTTCATGTCCCCATTTATCCTCCTCTTCAAGCGTACCTGAGATTAGCTGTACAGGCCTGTCATTTCCAATTTCAGATGTTGCCGTTTGGGCTTTCCACGGCCCCAAAGGTTTTCACCAAGGTAATGGCGGAAGTGATGGTACTCCTGCGCAGGCAAGGAGTCACAATTATCCTGTACTTGGACGATCTCCTGATAAAAGCAAGATCAAAGGAACAGTTGCTGAAAAGCGTGTCGTTCTCCCTGAGAGTGCTGCAGCAACATGGCTGGATTCTAAATCTACCAAAGTCACAGTTGGTTTCAACAACTCGGCTGTCTTTCTTAGGCATGATTCTGGACACAGAACAGAAGAGGGTTTTTCTCCCAATGGAAAAAGCCCAGGAACTCCAGAACAGGGTCAGAGACCTGTTAAAACAAAAAAGAGTGTTAGTCCATCAATGTACTGGAGAAAATGGTGGCGACCTACGAGGACCTTCTGGACAAGTGGTTCGGGTCTCACCTTCCAATACATCAGAAGATAACCCTGTCCCCCTGGTCCAGGGTGTCTCTCCTGTGGTGGCTGCAGAGTGCTCATCTTCTAGGAGGTCGCAGGTTCGGCATTCAGGACTGGGTCCTGGTGACCACGGACGCGAGCCTCCGAGGATGGGGATCAGTCACACAAGGAAGGAATTTTCAGGGACTGTGGTCAAGCCAGGAGGCTTGCCTACACATCTACATACTGGAATTAAGGGCCGTTTACAACGGCCTACGACAAGCGGAGAATCTTCTTTGCGACCTACTGGTTCTGATTCAATCAGACAACGTCACAGCTGTGGCTCATGTAAACCGCCAAGGTGGTACAAAGAGCAGAGTGGCAAAGGCTGGAAGCCACCAGGATTCTGCAGTGGGCAGAAAATCACGTAAGCGCTCTGTAAGCGATATTCATTCCGGGAGTGGACAACTGGGAAGCAGTCTTCCTCAGCAGACATGATCTCCATCCAGGTGTGTGGGGACTTCATCAAGAAGTCTTTGCAGATATAACAAGTCGTTGGGAGCTTCCTCAAATAGACATGATGGCATCACGCCTCAACAAGAAGCTTTGGAGGTATTGCGCCAGGTCAAGGGGCCCTCAGGCAGTAGCGGTGGACGCCCTGGTGACACCATGGGTGTTTCAGTCGGTCTATGTGTTTCCTCCTCTTCCTCTCATCTCAAAAATATTGGGAATCATTAGACAGAAAAGAGTACTGACAATACTCATTGTTCCAGATTGGCCTCGAAGGGCCTGGTATTCAGATCTTCAGGGGATGCCCACAGAAGATCCGTGGCCTCTTCCTCTCAGAGAGGACCTGCTGCAGCAGGGGCCCTGCGTGTTCCAAGACTTGCCGCGGTTGCGTTTGACGGCATGGCGATTGAACACCGAATCCTAGCGGAGAAGGGTATTCCGGAAGAAGTCATCCCTACTCTGATAAAGGCTAGGAAGGAAGTGACGGCGAACATTATCACCGTATCTGGAGAAAGTATGTATCTTGGTGTGAAGCCAAGAATGATCCTACGGAAGGTTTCCACTTGGGCTGTTTTCTCCACTTTCTACAGACAGGAGTGGATATGGGCCTAACGTTAGGCTCCATTAAGGTACAGATTTCGGCCCTGTCTATATTCTTCCAGAAGGAATTGGCTTCTCTCCAGAAGTCCAAACTTTTGTAAAGGGAGTGCTACACATCCAGCCTCCTTTTGTGCTCCCAGTAGCACCATGGGACCTTAACGTAGTGTTACAGTTCCTTAAATCGCACTGGTTTGAGCCTTTTCAAACAGTTGAATTGAAATTTCTCACTTGGAAAGTGGTCATGTTATTGGCCTTGGCATCTGCCCGAATTGGCGGCTTTGTCTCACAAGAGCCCCTATCTGATTTTCCAGGTGGATAGAGCGGAATGGAGGACTCATCCTCAATTTCTACCTAAGGTGGTTTCGTCTTTTCACATGAACCAACCTATTGTGGTGCCTGTGGCTACGGGGGACTTGGAGGACTCCAAGTCCCTGGATGTAGTCAGGGCCTTAAACATTTATGTAGCCATGACGGCTAGGGTTAGGAAAACAGAGGCACTATTTATCCTGTATGCAGCCAACAAGGTTGGCGCTCCTGCTTCTAAGCAGACTATTGCTCGCTGGATCTGTAACTCGATTCAGCAGGTTCATTCTACGGCTGGATTGCCGGTACCAAAGTCGGTAAAGGCCCATTCCACTAGGAAGGTGGGGGCTCTTCTTGGGCGGCTGCCCGAGGCGTCTCGGCATTACAGCTTTGCTGAGCAGCTACTTGGTCGGGTTCAAACACTTTTTTGTAAAATTCTACAAGTTTGATACCCTGGCTGGTGAGGACCTTGCGTTTGCTCAGTCGGTGCTGCAGAGTCATCCGCACTCTCCCGCCCGGTAGGGAGCTTTGGTATAAACCCCATGGTCCTTACGGAGTCCCCAGCATCCTCTAGGACGTAAGAAAAAATAAGATTTTAAACCTACCGGTAAATCTTTTTCTCCTAGACCGTAGAGCAGGCATTCCCAACCACGGTCCGCAAGGCACACTAACAGTGCATGTTTTAGTGATATCCAGGCTTCAGCACAGGTGACTTAATTAGTAGCTCAGTTATTTTGATTTAACCATTTGTGCTGCAGCCTGGATATCACTAAAACCTGCACTGTTGGTGTGCCTTGAGGACCGTGGTTGGGAATGCCTGCCGTAGAGGATGCTGGGCGCCCGTCCCAGTGCGGACTAAATCTGCAAGACTTGTATATAGTTGTTGTTTACATAAGGGTTATATTACAGTTGGAATCGGTCTTTGACTGATACTTATTTTTGTTCATACTATTAACTGGTTGCGTATATTCCAGGTTATATGGTATGATTGGTGTGGGCTGGTATGAATCTTGCCCTTAGATTAACAAAATCCTTTCCTCATATTGTCCATCTCCTCTGGGCACAGTTCTCTAACTGAGGTCTGGAGGAGGGGCATATAGGGAGGAGCCAGTGCACACCCATACTAAAAGTTCTTTATAGTGCCCATGTATCCTGCGGAGCCAGTCTATACCCCATGGTCCTTACGGAGTCCCCAGCATCCTCTACGGACTAGGAGAAAAAGATTTACCGGTAGGTTTAAAATCTATATATTTTTTTGTGTGGATGTCATTTTGTATGTTTAACCATATCTACGTGGATAGTAACTCAAGCAAAAGTTGCAAAAACATGAAAAATCCCTCCAAAAAACTTGTTGACCATTGTCATAACGACCTTTTGACCCTGTTGGCCTTAAGCACTGTCGGCCTTTTACCTATCGACCTTTTCACCATGTTGACCTTTTGTACCTGTCGACCTGATGCATGGTGACCATATGGTGTTGACCTATACCAGTGATGGCTAACCTTGACACTCCAGCTGTTGTTGAACTACACATCCCAGCATGCCCTGCTACAGTTTTGCTATTTGGCCATGCTAAAACTGATGTCATTAGTGTTTCACTGTGATATAATAAGCTGACAGCCTCACTGGGGCTGTGTAGCTGGGGTGTGCTGGTCTTCTCTCTCTGTATGTGTCCCTCTCACATACAGTAAGGGCAGGCGTGATAAGTTTTACTGTCTGTGTGTATGTGTATGTCATTGTGATTACTATGAACATGGGTTAACACAAGCTATGCAGTGTATGCCACACCAGATTCCCTCCCTTATCATCTGATTCTGTTTCATGTGAACAATGCAGCCAATCTTCACAAATCAGTGAGGGGACTGGGGAGAGGGTCAAGAGCCCTCCTGGCTAGGGGCCCTTAAGAATATGATGTCTGATATGTCATCACAACTCACTGCTGATGTTCAAAAAACTCAGCTACTTCAACAGGCAGTTGCAGACTTAGCTGCTAGGCAGATGTTACACAGCCCACCTCTCTCACTCAGGACCACAAAAGCGTGGTTTACCTGCCTTACTATCTGATTCAGATGAGGATATACAGGAAGATGGGGATGACTTGGATCCCGTTAGTGGGGATTCCACTTCTGCTCAGGGTATTGAACCCCTCATTCTGGCTATACGGGACGTGTTCAATCTCTCTCTAGAGGACGCTGCATCACAGCAGTTGTTTTTCTTTACACACAAAACAAGCCTAATGTCACTTTCCCGGATTCTGCAGTTAGATGATCTATTTAAGGTTTTTTTTTGCACACTTTCCCATTTGCTCCTGAAGGTAGGAAATTCTGGGAAGAACCCCCGGGAGTTGACATATCAGTCTCTCGACTGTCAAAAAAGGTGCTGCTGCCTGCACCAGGCTCCTTTACCATAAAGGACCCTGGCGACAGAAAAATAGAGACTACACTAAAGTCTATCTACACAGCAGCAGGTGTATCGCAAAGGCTGGTCATAGCGGGTTGCTGGATGACCCATGCCATTCACACATGGGCTTCTCAAATTCAGGAGGGCTATGAAACACATTCAGGACATTGCACGTGTCCTGTGTGACTCGCTTAAGGAGATGGGCAATATTAATGCTAGGACTTCTGCCATGGCAGTGTCGGCGCGCAGGGCCTTGTGGTTGCGTCAGTGGATAGCAGACGCAGAATCCAAGCGCAGTGTGTAATCTCTCCCCTTTTCTGGGGAATGGCTCTTTGGGGTTGAGTTTGATACGTACGTGGATTTCCAAAGTCACTGCAGGGAAATCCACGTTTCTCCCCTCTGGGGCTCCGCCGGGTAGGCGTTCCTACCCGGGGCCATCTGTTCAGTCCTTTCGGTCTAACAGATTTCGATCTAGGGCCAGAGGTGCCTCCAATGCGGCTAGAGGCACCAGAGGTAAGACAAAAACACCGGTTCTCAGGAACAGAGCACCAGTTCTGCTTCCACTAAGTCCTCAGCATGACTGTGCCCACCCACCCCAAGGGGATCTCGAGGTGGGAGCTCGACTGCATCTCTTCAGCCGCGTCTCGGAGGGTTCCTGCCAGGATACCTGGGTCAAGGACTTCATTTCTCAGGGCTACAAGCTGGAGTTCAACGGTGCTCCTCCCCAACAATTTTTCAAATCAAGCTTAACAGCTTTGGAGGATATGCAAGTTACATTACAACAGGCCATCCAAAAGTTGGTCCAGTCCCGCGTCATTGTTCCAGTACCAATACCACAACGAAGTAAGAGTTATTACTTCAACCTGTTTGTGGTACCGAAGCCGGACGGTTCGGTAAGACCCATTTTGAATCTAAAGTCCTTGAACCCTTACCTAAAGGTTTTCAAGTTCAAAATGGAATCCTTGAGAGCAGTGATTGCGGGCCTGGAAGAACAGGAATTCATGGTTTCCTTGGATATCAAGGACACCTACCTTCATATTCCAATTTGGCCACCTCATCAGGCTTATCTGAGGTTTGCCCTACTGGATGATCACTACCAGTTCCAGGCGCTGCCCTTCGGCCTGTCCACAGCTCCGAGGGTATTCACAAAGGTAATGGTGGAGATGATGTTCCAGCTCCGGGTCCAGGGGGTCAATGTTGTCCCTTACCTGGATGATCTCCTGATAAAAGCAAGATCCAGGGAGCTTTTATTGCTCCATATCGACCGCACTATCCAACTTCTGTCACACCATGGATGGATTCTCAATTTACAGAAGTCCCACCTGGAGCCAACTCAGAGGCCCCTGTTCCTGGGGATGTTACTGGATACTGTGGCCAAGAAGGGGTTCCTCCTGGTGGACAAAGCGAAAACACTTCAGGAGATGGTCTGCATGGTGATCCGACCTGCTCGAGTATCCATCCATCTTTGCATAAGATTGTTGGGAAGATGGTTGCCTCATACGAGGCGATCCAATATAGGAGGTTCCATGCCAGAATGTTTCAGTTGTATCTCCTGAGCAAGTGGTCCGGATCACACCTACAGATGCACCGGATGATACGGCTGTCCCTTCAGGCCAGGATTTCTCTCCTGTGGTGGCTGCAGTCCTTCAATCTCCTGGAAGGCCAGAGTTTTGGGATTCAGGATTATATCCTCCTCACGATGGATGCAAGTCTGAGAGGATGGGGAGCTGTCACCCAAGGGGCTCAGTTCCAGGGCAGGTGGTCAGCCCAAGAAGCCCTCCTTCCAATCAATGTTCTGGACCTTCGGGTGATCTACAATGCTCTGCTTCAAGCCTCTTCTCTGCTCAAGGATCATGCAATCCAAGTACAGTCGGACAACGCCACTGCAGTGGCATACATCAATCGGCAAGGAGGGACAAAAAGCAGAGCCTGCATGCGAGAGGTGTCAAGGTTACTCCTCGGGGCAGAAAGAAATGCAAGAGCAATGTCCGCCAGCTTCATTCCAGGAGTGGACAACTGGGAAGCGGGCTTCCTGAGTCGCCATGATCTCCACCCGGGGGAGTGGGCGCTCCACCATCAGGTGTTTCAGCAGATCATCAACTGGTGGGGCTGCCCACAAATAGACATGATGGCTTCTCGACTCAACAAGAAGCTTCCCTGGTATTGGTCACAAACCGGGGACCCTCAGACGAGGGCAGTAGATGCACTGACGTCGCCTTGGCCTTACCGGCTGGTCTACCTGTTTCCTCCGATTCCATTGCTCCCAAGGGTGCTCAAGCGAATCGGACATCAGGGGTTGCCCCGGATTTGCCTCTGAGGGAGTGGTACGCGGATCTTCTGGACATGTCCATCGAAGACCCTTGGCCTCTACCACTAAGAAGAGATCTTCTTCAACAAGGGCTGTTCGTCTACCCAGAATTACGGCGACTTTGTTTGACGGCATGGAGGTTGAATGGAATATCCTAGCTCACAAGGGCCTTTCGAAGAAGGTTATTGCTACCATGGTTCAGGCCCAGAAACCTGTGATGTCAAAACAATCTGGTGAAGATATGTCTCTTGGTGCGAGGAATGCACGTATCCGCCTGCAGAGTTCCACTTGGGACATTTCTTACGTTTCCTGCAGGCTGGTGTAGATATGGGCTTACGTCTGGGTTCCGTTAAGGTCTAGTTTTCAGCTCTCTCAATTTTCTTTCAGAAGAAATTGGCAGTGTTGCCAGAAGTTCAGACCTTCTTGCAAGGTGTACTTCATATTCAACCTCCTTTTGTGCCGCCCACAGCACCCTGGGATTTGAATATCGTGTTGGAATTTCTACAGTCCTTCTGGTTTCAACCTATGACGACGGTAGAGGAGAAGTACCTCACGTGTCAGACACTGTTACTGGACCTGGCTTCTGCTAGGCGTGTCTCAGAGTTAGGAGCTTTATCGTGTAAAAGCCCTTACTTGGTCTTTTATGATGACAGAGCGGAGCTCAGGACTCTGCAACAGTTCCTGCCGAAGGTTGTCTCTGCGTTCCACTTGAATCAACCTATTGTGGTTATGTCCGGTTCTGGCACTTCTGTTTCTCCAGAGGCTTTGGATTCTGTGCAAGCCTTGAAGATGTATGTCACGCAAACGGCTCGGATCAGAAAGACGCATTCCTTGTTCGTGCTCTATGATGCGCAGAAAAATGGTTGCCCTGCTTCAAAGCAGTCCATTGCTCGTTGGCTTAGGCTTACTATCCAACAGGCCTATGTGTCGGCAGCCTTACCTGTTCCTAAGTCTCTAAAGGCCCACTCTAAAAGATTGGTGGGCTTCTCCTGGGTGGCTGCCCGTGGAGTCTCGGCCTTGCAACTATGCCGAGCTGCTACCTGGTCGGGGAAGAACACTTTTGTGAAGTTCTACAAGTTTGATACCCTGGCCGAAGAGGATACCCAGTTTGAGCAGGTGGTGCTGCAGAAGTCTCCGCACGTTCCCGCCTGTTCTGGAAGCTTTGGGATGTCCCCATCTTACTAAGTCTCCCCAATACACCTTAGGGATGCTAGAGAAAATAGGATTTTAATTACCTACCGCTAAATCCTTTTCTCGTAGTTTTCAGTGCGTTGACTTTTCTGCATGTTCTCTTTTATATGGTTACACTGTTCAGCTGTTGCTGTTGTTGTTACCAGCCGTTGCTGGTTGTATGTTAGTAGTGTGCTGGTGTATAAATCTCACCACTCGTTGTTATGTTCCTTCTCTCATATATGACCTTTCTCCTTCGGCACTGTTTTACCTATAACTGCCTGTGGGAGGTGGCATAGAGGGGAGGAGCCAGCACACACAGTGAAGAAATTTAAAGTGCACTGTTTCCTTTGGACACCGTCTATACCCCATCGTACTAAGGGGGTAATTCTGAGTTGATCGCAGCAGCAAGTTTGTTGGCAATTGGGCAAAACCATGTGCTCTGCAAGGGGGGGGGGGATACAACATTTGCAGAGAGAGTTAGTGCCCTACACACTTAAAGATTATCTGTCCAATCTTTCTGGTTGGAACAAAAATCTGGTAATGTATGGGAGCAAATGACAATTGACCATTTGCTCTCAAACACTGGACAACAGACAAAAATGGACTTTCAAACAAATTGGTTAAGTTTGTTTCATTACAACAATTGATCTTAACAACCATTTCTGTCCATTTTCTGGATTTTGGGAGCAAATGGTTGATTGTCATTTGCTCCCAGACATTGCCAGATTTTCTTTCCAATCAGACAGATTGGACAGATAATCTTTAAGTGTGTAAGGCCCTGATTTGGGTGGGTTATTTAGTTTCTGTGCAGGGTAAATACTGGCTGCTTTATTTTTACACTGCAATTTAGATTTCACTGTGAATACACCCCACCCAAATCTAACTCTCTCTGCACATGTTATATCTGTCCCCCCCTGCAGTGCACATGGTTTTGCCCAACTGCTAACAAATTTGCTGCTGCGATCAACTCAGAATTAGGCCCTAAGTCTCCCCAATATCCCTTATGTACTACGAGAAAAGGATTTACCGGTAGGTAATTAAAATCCTATTTTCAATGGTTGACTTCCTGGTGGCAATGAAATAAAAAAAAAAAATAGGGAGGAGCATCAACAGAATCAGGCCAAGCTTATAACTGGGATACCCAGAGCTGCACCTTTTCAAGGTAGCAGATGTAATAATAGCCTAGCAAGCAATTGTGCAATGCACGGTCAGGTCTGGAAGTTAATCATTACTGTATAAAACAATTCTGAAAACTTACCCTATGTGTAGTTTATCATCCACAGATGAAGATAACATCATATTTATATCAAAGCAACAAAACAGATTATTCTGAAAGATTCACAAACTTTCTGACATCACTGAGTGTACATTGTAATTACTCTACCTAAGAATAAATGGGGCAAAAAATAATATTTTCTCCTGCAGGGTTCACAGGGTATCCACAGGATACATTGGGGATATGGTTGAGCGACAGCGTGTTTTGCACCAGTCGGTCAAAGCTTTCTGGCCTCCCAGCAAGCAGCGGGCCCGTCCATATATCCCCGCCTCCTGGCTCAGACTAAACAGTTTTTTGTTTGGTGCGGCAGGAGCCGGACCACGGTCTAAGGCAGTGATGGCTAACCTTGACACTCCAGCTGTTGATGAACTACACATCCCAGCATGCCCTGCTACAGTTTTGCTATTTGGCCATGATAAAACTGATGCAGGGCATGCTGGGATGTGTAGTTCAACAACAGCTGGAGTGTCAAGGTTAGCCATCACTGGTCTAAGGACTGCTGGTTTCTATCAGCCATGAGTTTTTTAGCAGCCATAAGCTTTATTTTATTTTTATAGTCTTACTATTTTCTCTTACGTCCTAGAGGATGCTGGGGTCCACATTAGTACCATGCGGTATAGACGGGTCCACTAGGAGCCACTGGCACTTTGAGTTTGAGAGTGTGGGCTGGCTCCTCCCTATATGCCCCTCCTACCAGACTCGGTTTAGAAAATGTGCCCGGAGGAGCCTGTCACAGCTAGGGGAGCTCTCCAGAGTTTCTCTAGTAAAAGTTTTTTTAGAGTTTATTATTTTACAGGGATGCTGCTGGCAACAGCCTCCCTGCTTCGTGGGACTAAGGGGGGGGGGGGGAGTAGTGTCCGCCCTGTGGGGTCTGAGCCACTATCTCCACTGACAGGACACTAAGCTCCTGAGGTTGCTGATCGTTAGCCGTTCCAGGCGACCACTCACTCACGCAGCATGCCGCCACCCACTTACAGAGCCAGAAAATTTCGGTGGCGCGTGAGTCACCGGCCCCCCTGGCAAGCGGGGAGCTGGTGTGAAGATGGTGGCAACAGGGTATGGAGCGCAGTACTAACTGTGCTTCGGGGCTCAGCGGTACATAATGCGGCGCTATGAGGGGCGCCCTGAGCCAGCGCCTATACCCTAAACAGGTCAGCAAGCCTGTCAGGGTCCACAGATCGCTGCCAGCACAAATCCTCAGGCCAGTATAATACAATGAAGAGGGGAAGCAGCGCCATGTTCGGGGGGCGGAGCTTCTCAGAGTGGACCCTGCAGCGTTCAGCGCCATTTTCCTGCCTGCAGTTCCTATACAACAGACGCTGACATGGAGAGCTGTCCCTCCAAGCAACTCCAGCTGTCCTGTGCAGTACGAGGGGGTTGTAGAAGGGGGGAGGAGGCTGTGTAAACTCTGTGTAGTCTATTAAGGTACACAGACAGCGCTGGTAGTTTCATTAGTTCTACCTCAAAAAGCGCTGTGTGTGGGTTGGCTCCAATCTCTGTGTCTCTCTGTGGCATACTTGGGGGGGAAACTGTGTCTGACATTTCCCTGTATGTGTGTGTGTTTAATATCTCACATAGCCATGTCTAAGGACTCTGTGTCATATGCTGCAGAGGATGTTTCCTCTCAGGAGGGATCCATTCCATGTACACAGGATTGTAATGCTTTGTCTCAGATCCCTATTGTTTAACCTGAGTGGTTAACTTCTATCAAAGGAATGATCTCTCAGATCTCTACTAGGGTAGCTAATACTGAGACTGAAACTCAGGTGTTAAAGAAGTCTAGGGCAGTTTGGTCAGACTCTGTCCCTATTCCTGCAAAATTCCCTGGCATGTTCCCACAGAAACGTGCACTTGCCTAAATTATGCAAGATGACACGGATACCGATTCTGATACTACAGACGATGATGGGGATGTGCTGAGGGGGGTGGCATCCCTTGCAAAGGGGGTGCAGCTCATGATTGAGGCCATTAGAGATGTGTTAAACATAATGACACCACACCTGAGCAGGTTGAGGAGACTTACTTCACTGACAATAAGAAAGCCTCACTAACCTTCCCATGCGTCTAAAGAATTAAACGCTATATTTGAAAAATCCTGGGAAAACCCGGAGAAAAAATTCCAGATCCCAAAGAGAGTTCTGGTTGTTTTTCCCTTCCCTGAGGAAGATAGGAAAAAATGGGAAAACCCACCAATTGTTGACGCATCTCTCTCCAGACTGTCTAAAAAGTTGGTTTTACCTGTCCCTGGTTCTACCGCGTTAAAAGAACTGGCTGATCGTAAGATTGACACTACGCTCAAATCCATTTACACTGCTTCAGGAGTGGCGTTAAGGCCCACTATTGCCTGTGCATGGATTTCTAAAGCCATAGTAAAGTGGTCAGGCACATTACTAGAGGATTTGGATACAATGGATAGAAGTAACATTGAATTGTTTTTACTTAACATACAGGATTCTGCGGGGTTCATGGTGGAATCCATGAAGGACCTGGGTACACTCACTGCACGAATATCTTCCATGTCAGTCTCAGCCCGCAGGGGACTCTGGCCACGCCAATGGTCTGCAGACGCGGAATCCAGGAGAAGTGTGGAGAACCTGCCCTACACAGGTCAGGCTCTATTTGGGGAAGCGTTGGATGCGTGGGTTTTCACGGCAACCGCGGGTAAGTCTCCTTTCCTTCCCTCTGCTACTCATTCTACGAAGAAACCGTTTTCTTCAGCTGTGCAGCAGTCCTTTCAGACCGCTACGACAAAAAAGCCCAAGCCTTCTACCACCTTCTTTAGAGGTGGTCGGGCAAAATCCAAAAAGCCTGCACCCGCAGGCTCCCAGGACCAGAGACCTGCTTCTGGTACCTCAAAATCCTCAGCATGACGGTGGACCTCAAAGCCTGGAGGAAGGGCTGGTGGGTGCGAGACTCAGACGTTTCAGCCACTTCTGGGTGTCGTCCGGCTTGGATCCCTGGGTACAGGATATTGTGTCCCAGGGGTACAGACTGGAGTTTCAATAACTCCCGCCTCACCGATTTTTCAAATCAGGCTTACCAGCTTTGCTGACAGACAGGGCTATCCTATAGGAAGCCATCCTAAAATTGGAAAAATCTCAGGTCATAGTCACAGTTCCACCTCATCTGCAAAACAAGGGTTATTATTCAAACCTTTTCGTGGTCCTGAAACCGGATGGTTCGGTCAGACCAATTTTGAACTTGAAATCGTTGAACCCTTACCTAAGGGTGTTCAAATTCAAAATGGAGTCTCTCAGAGCAGTGATTTCATGTCTGGAGGATGGAGAGGATGGAGAGTTTCTGGTATCCCTGGATATCAAGGATGCGTACCTTCACATTCCGAATTGGCCGTCTCACCAGGCTTATCTCAGATTTGCACTGTTAGACAATCACTATCAATTCCCGGCACTTCCAATCGGCCTCTCCACAGCACCGAGGGTGTTCACTAAGGTGATGGCAGAGATGATGGTTCTCCGCAGCAAACAGGGGGTGTAAATAATCCAATATCTGGATGGTCTGCTGATAAAGGCATCGTCCAGGGAGAGGTTGTTGCAGTCCATTGTTCTCACGACTCATCTGCTCAGGGAACACGGTTGGATCCTGAATCTTCAGAAATCACATTTGGAGCCGACCAGGAGGTTGTCTTTTCTGGGAATGATCCTCGACACAGAAGTGCAGATGGTGTTCCTTCCGGAGGAGAAAGCGTTGGTGATACAAACAATGGTCCGGGATGTCCTGAAGCCAGCCCGGGTTTCGGTTCATTAGTGCATTCGCCTTCTGGGGAAGATGGTGGCCTCTTACGAGGCTCTACAGTACAGAAGGTTTCATGCTCGGCCCTTCCAACTAGATCTCCTGGACAAGTGGTCGGGATCTCATCTACACATGCACCAAAGAATACGTCTGTTGCCAAAAGCCATGATTTTACTCCTCTGGTGGCTACAACTACCTCACCTTCTGGAGGGCCGCAGGTTTGGGATTCAGGACTGGATCCTTCTAACCACGGATGCAAGTCTCTGGGGCTGGGGCGCAGTTACTCAGGGGGAAACCTTCCAAGGAAGGTGGTCAAGCCTGCAATCCAGCCTACCAATAAACATTCTGGAACTAAGAGCCATCTACAACAGTCTTCTCCAAGCGTCCCATCTTCTGCAAGATCGAGCCATTCAAGTGCAGTCGGGCAATGTAACAACAGTGGCTTACATAAACCGACAGGGAGGAACGAAGAGCAGAGCTGCAGTGTCAGAGGTAACAAGAATCATCCTCTGGGCAGAAAAACACGCGTTGGCGCTGTCAGCAATCTTCATTCCGGGAGTAGACAGTTGGGAAGCGGACTTCCTCAGCAGACACGATCTCCATCCAGGAGAGTGGGGACTCCATCCGGAGGTGTTCACGGAGGTAATGATCTTTGTGTACCTCAAATAGACATGATGGCCTCTCATCTCAACAAGAAGCTTCGGCGGTATTGTTCCAGGTCGAGGGACCCGCAAGCCATGGTGGTGGACGACCTAGTGACTCCGTGGGTGTTCCAGTAGGTGTACGTGTTTCCTCCACTTCCACTCATTCCAAGAGTTCTAAAACTCATAAGGAGAACAAGAGTTCAAGCGATCCTCATTGCTCTGGACTGGCCAGGAAGGGCTTGGTATGCGGATCTTCTGGATCTACTGCTAGAAGAGCCGAGGCCTCTTCCTCTTCGGGAGGACCTGCTGCAGCAGGGGCCGTTCGCTTATCAAGACTTACTGTGCCTACCTTTGACGGCATGGAGGTTGAACGCCAGATATTAGCTCAGAAGGGCATTCCGAACAAGGTTATTCCTACCCTGATACAGGCTAGGAAAGGAGTAACGTCTAAACATTACCATCGTATTTGGAAAAAATATGTATTTTGGTGCGAGTCCAAGAAGTTTCCTACGGTGGAGTTTCAACTGGGACGGTTTCTCCTGTTTCTGCAAGGAGGTGTGGATATGGGCCTGAGGTTGGGATTCATAAAGGTCCAGATTTTGGCCCTATTCATTTTCTTCCAGAAACAGTTGGCTTCCCTCCCGGAGGTTCAGACCTTTTTGAAAGGGGTTCTACACATCCAATCTCCCTTTGTGCAACCTACGGCACCATGGGATCTTAACGTGGTGCTGCAGTTTCTCCAGTCGGATTAGTTCGAGCCTCTACAGGAGGTTGAGGTCAAGTTTCTCACATGGAAGGCTGTCACTTTGTTGGCCTTAGCTTCTGCTAGATATGTGTCGGAACTGGGGGCTTTGTCTTGTAAGAGCCCCTACTTGATCTTCCATGAAGATAGAGCTGAGCTCCGGACACGTCAGCAGTTCCTTCCAAAGGTTGTGTCGGCATTTCATATCAACCAACCTATTGTGGTGCCAGTTGCTACTGACTCCTCAATTTCATCAAAGTCCTTGGATGTTGTAAGGGCTCTGAAAATCTATGTGAAGAGGACTGCTCGTCACAGAAAATCGGACTGTCTGTTTGTCCTGTATGATCCCAAGAAACTTGGGTGTCCTGCTTCTAAGCAGACTATCTCGTGCTGGATCAGGTTCACTATCCAGCATGCGTATTCTACAGCAGGATTGCCGTGTCCTACGTCTGTTAAGGCCCACTCTACTCGTAAGGTGGGTTCTTCCTGGGCGGCTGCCTGGGGTGTCTCGGCTTTACAGCTTTGCCGAGCGGCTACTTGGTCAGGGTCGAACACGTTTGCAAAGTTCTACAGGTTTGATACTTTGGCCGCTGAGGACCTGAAGTTTGGTCAATCAGTTCTTCAGGAGCCTCCGCGCTCTCCCTCCCGTTCTGGGAGCTTTGGTACATCCCCATGGTACTAACGTGGACCCCAGCATCTTCTAGGACGTAAGAGAAAATAGGATTTTAATTACCTACCGGTAAATCCTTTCCTCGTAGTCTGTATAGGATGCTGGGCGCTCACCCAGTGCTTCGTGATCCTGCAGTGGTTACTTTGTTCAGTACTACTTAGTTCTTGGTTTAGTACTGTTTTGTTACTTGGTTAAGTAATATTGTTAAGCAGTTGCTGATGTTTCAAGCTAGTTAGCTTGGTTAGCCTTGTATGTGTGAGCTGGTGTGAATTTCGCCACTATCTGTGTAAAATCCTTCTCTCGAAGTTGTCAGTCTCCGCTGGCACAGTTTCTAGACTGAGTCTGGTAGGAGGGGCATAGAGGGAGGAGCCAGCCCACACTCTCAAACTCTTAAAGTGCCAGTGGCTCCTAGTGGACTCGTCTATACCCCATGGTACTAATGTCGACCCCAGCATCCTCTGCGGACTACGAGAAAAGGATTTACCGGTAGGTAATTAAAATCCTATTTTTTTGAGTGATCTTTCTAAACAGCGTCTTATACGTACCTTAGAAAGAGTCGGTCCAACAACTCCCCGCCGGGACGCAACAACGCATACCCACAAGTACAGTGCTGTTTCGGCGGGCGTCTGTGTCGGATAAAGCTAGCAGGTCCAGCAGACGTTACCAGGCTGTGGCCGGAGCACGGGGGGGAAGGTAAGGCATCGATTCCGCTTAGAGGGGGAACACGGACACAGCCGCACTGTTTGGGGGGAGATTACCAAACAGTCAGTGACGCGGCTGCCATCGAGAGTTCACCAGCGCTAGGCCTTAGGGATCATAGGTTCCAGGGGTAGCATGAGGCCGCGATCCCTAGGGTTGATGTCAGCAGTGGGCAGTCAGACGCTTCTCTGGTCGCCCCTCCCCCCAGTTCATGCCCAGTTTTCTCCGAGTCTCCCACCATGAACTGAATTCCCGCTTCCGACCAAGACGCTGTGTACTAAGGGACCCAGTTGCAGCATAGGCGGCTGTGTGACTGGTGCATCAGTGTTCACTTGGGCGTCTGTGTTCACTATAGGTTCATGGAGCGGCGGTGTACACTTATAGCGTACTTATAGCATTCGCAAACGTATTGATCGATCCTGGAAGCCGGGTAAGTCTCCCTGTATTCCACTCTCCTGAGTACGGGCTATACAGCACTAAGTTTCTATCTACCCTTGAGTACAAATAGTTGGATAAGTGCATAATGCATATGAGTTTGATATTAATACTGTGGTTTCTTTCGCTATGCGTCTGAATATGGTTAAACTTTTTTATAAAATAATGAAGTAATATGTTTTTCCTACATACTTGAACTGTATCTGTAGTTGATTGTGTGCTCATATTGCTTATTATACTAATGTATAACCTGTGATTGCTGACTGTGCTATAGATTCTGTCAGTTTTCTTTGTTTACTCCGATCCTCAATGTTGGTGCTAAGCAGGGTAGGGTCGGATTGTATGTCACTTTAACACATTTTAAAGTGATTACAGTCACAAATTGTGTATTACACTGTAAAGTGTCTGATTATTTATCATGTCTAAGGGCCTAATTCAGAGTTGATCGCAGCAGCAAATTTGTTAGCAGTTGGGCAAAACCATGTGCACTGCGGGGGAAGGGGTGCAGATATAATGTGCAGAGAGAGTTAGATTTGGGTGGGGTGTGTTCAAACTGAAATCTAAATTGCAGTGTAAAAATAAAGCAGCCAGTATTTACCCTACACAGAAACAATATAACCCACCCAAATCTAACTCTCTCTGCAAATATTATATCTGCCACACCTGCAGTGCACATGGTTTAGCCCAACTGCTGACAAATTTGCTGCTTTGATCAACTCTGAATTACCCCCTAAGAATGGCAAGGGTGAGGAAAATACACTCACAACAGCACCGACACTCATATCATGTTTGTCATGTAAAGTTGGGTTAACCTCTCAGGATCTAGTTCAGGATGGGTTGTGTGCAAACTGTTTTAGCTTTCACCAAGGTCTCTTGAAAAATTCAAGGCAGACGCAGGTGCAAGTTGATCCCCCATGGGCTATGTTTGCACAGACATTATCCAGTATAGCTGAGCGGATAATTCCAACTTCTGTACCAGCGTTAGGTTACACTATTAACCCTTATGTGCAGCATTCCACCTGCGGTTTATCATTTCCAGTAAAGGAAGCAGTAGCCTCTCAACAGAAACAAGCTGTAAAACCAGTGGTAAGTAAGTCATTTAGACACGAAACAACATCTTCACAGTCTACACATGTTTCAGATGAGGATTCATCAGAGGATGAAGACTCATTACAATCTGGTTCTGCATATGAGGATGAGGAAGAAGGTCTCAGCTCAGTGGACATATCTGAGTTCATTACTGCAGTGAAATCCATTTTATCTTTAGAAGAATCAGCAGAGCCAGTATTAAAATCCAAGGCACCTGTATTTAAATGTCCCAAAACAGTTAAGACTGAGTTTCTTGGATCACAACAGCTGACGGAAATCATGGAAGAGGCTTGGGTTACGCCCAGTAAGAAATTTAGAATTCCTAGGAAATGGGATTCCAATTATCATTTTCTGACTGGGGATTCTGACTGTGGACTGTTTAAAGAGGGAGGTAGCCCCTAAAGTAGATATGCATGTGATTCGCTTAGTGCGAAAATCTACATTACCTCTGCCTTCAACTTCTTTAAATGATGTCGCGGATAGGAGAGTTAGATGATTTGCTAAAAAACATTTTTTCCCTGTCTGGGGCAATCATTAGACCAGCCATGGCCTCAGTCTGGATGGCTAAAGCAGTGGCTGAATGGGCGGATGCATTGGAAGGAGAAATTTCAATGACATCTACAGAGCAAAAATCCCATGTGGCACATATCAAGCAGACTGCAATATTCTTGGAAGAAGCAGCCTTAGATATTGGTACTATTGCCTCTCAAGCATCAGCCTCAACAGTAGCCGCTTGTCAAGCAGTTTGGCTACGCACCTGTAAAGCTGATTCAGAATCCAAAAAAGTTTTGGAGTCGTTACCTTTTACTGGAGACAAACTTTTTGGTAAAGCATTAACCAGAATTTGAAGTTTCCTTCTTACAAATTTAAGACACAAATTCCAGCTTATCGGTCTCAAGGAAAAGTAAGAGGAAAGGGTAACAGCAAACAGTCCCAGTATATCAGGTCTGGTAAGACTAAAAAGCACTGGGCAACCAGAGGACCAGCTTCTAAAACAGAAGATAAGCCATCAGCCTGATGGTGTGGTCCACCACCTGGGGGACCCCAGGGTGGCAGGCTGACTTCTTCATTTTGCACAAATCTGGCAACAGTCTACCATGGATGCCTGGGTGCAAGAAGCGGTATCTCATGGTTATGCGTTTGCTTTCAGGAAAAACCCTCCTCAAAGTTTTTTTTGTACTAGCCCATCTTTGATAGAGACGAGGGCCAGGGCTTTGCAATAGGGCAGTTCAGAAATTGCTTCAGTCAGGAGTAATCATTCCGGTTCCTCCTGTACAACGAGGACAGGGTTTCTACTCCAACCTGTTTTTAGTACAGAAGCCGATAGGGGTCGTTCCAGCCCATACTCAATCTAAAAATGCTGATCAAGTACATTTGGGTACCTTGGTTTCATATGGAGACCCATATGTTCCTACATAGGTAAGCATCCTGTATATCCAGGGACACCATAAAATCCCCTGGTTCCATAGCCAAAATGATGGATTTTATGGTGTCCCTGGATATACAGGATGCTTACCTACATGTTCCTATAGCCCTGTCCCATCAGCGCTATCTCAGGTTTGCTATCCTCCAAAAGCATTTTCAGTTTCAGGCTCTGCCATTCGGGTTGGCCACAGCCCCCAGAGTATCCACCAAAATTATGTTGATTATGGCAGCTCATCTCCGCCAGCAGGGGATAAGAATATTTCCATACCTCGACAATCTTTTAATCCTGGCACAGTCTCAGGAATTGCTTCTGTGTCATCTGCAATAGACAATGGAGTGTCTTGAGAAGCACGGTTGGCTCATAAATTGGGCAAAATCGTCTGGTTCCGTCACAACGGATGACTCACTTGGGGGCTGTATTGGATTCAAGCCTTCAGAGAGTAATTTTACCTCTAACCAAAATAACCAAACTTCAGTTAAAGATCCAGGAGCTTCTACATAGGCGAAGAGTATCCATTCACGCAGCAATGCGCCTTGAGTCCTATTGGAGAAAGAGTGCTATATAAATAAAATTATTATCATTAATTATTATAATGCGTGTGATGGGATTAATGGTGTCAACATTCAACATGGTAGAGTATGCTCAGTTCCATTCAAGGCCTCTGCAACATCTGATCCGTACCAAGTGGAATGGTTTTCATCAAACAATAAAAACGCAGACTATGGTTCTTCCTCTGGAAGTAAGGAGGTCATTAGCCTGGTGACTACAGACAGCCCATTTAGACAAAGGGAGACCCTATTGGATATCAGATTGGGAAATTCTGACAATAGATGCCGGCCTTCAGGGCTGGGGAGAAGTGTCAGGAAGAAATTGCTTCCAGGGGCAGTGGACCAAGGAATAAAGTTGGAACTTCGAGCCATATACATGGCATTGAATCAGGCATAGGACATCCTTCAGGGGAAACCAGTCCAGCTCGGACAATGCTACCGCAGTAGTGTTCCTCAACCATCAGGGAGGAACTCGCAGCCGGAAAGCAATGAAAGAAGTAAGTCACACGTTAAATTGTGCAGAACATCCTCTTCCAGCCTTGTCCACAGTGTTCGTTCCAGGAGTCCTAAACTGGGATGCGGATTTTCTCAGTCGGCACACCATTCATGTAAACAAATGGGCTTTACACTCGAAAGTCTTCCAGACCCTGGTCGACAGATGGGGGTTGCCAGAGATAGATCTCATGGCGTCTCGTCAGAAACACAAGGTGCCTGCATATGGATCAAGAATAGAGGATCCCAAAGCGATCTTTGTGGATGCCCTATCAGTGAGATGGGACTTTCATCTGGCCTATATGGTTCCTCCCATCACCCTAGCCAGGGTGGTGAGAAAGGTAAAACAAGGAAAAAGTGCTGTGAAACATATAGCTCCGGTTTGGCCCAGAAGACATTGTTACACAGATCTGCAGAGGATGTCGATGGATGCTCCATTCCTACTACCTCAATGTCCAGATCTACTGATTCAGGGACCTTGTCATCACAGACATCTGGATCGACTGTCTTTGACGGCGTGGCTCTTGAGACCTCTCTCCTGAAGTCAAGAGGATTCTCACAACAAGTAATTCAAACAATGCTTAGAGCAAGGAAACCCTCCTCAGCTCGCATTTATCACAGAATATGGCAAGCCTATATTCAGTGGTGCAGTGAACGGAAACTTGACCCCAGGTCTTTCAGAATTTCCAGAATCCTAGTATTCCTTCAGGCAGGAATGAATAAAGGTTTAAGGGTGGCTTCCTTGAGAGTGCAGGTGTCAGCACTAACTGTATGGTTCCAAAAGAAAATAGCCAGCCTACAGGATGTGCTCACTTGTTTCCAGGGAATGCTGCGCATTCAACCTCCTTTTGTTACTCCTACAGTGCCTTCGGTTTAGTTCTAAAGTTTAAAGTTCTAAAGTTTAGTTCTAAAGGCCCTTCAAGTTGCCCCATTTAAACCACTGAAAAGAGTGGATTTTAAATGGTTGACAGCTAAGATTATCTTTCTACTGGCCATGGCTTCAGCTAGAAGAGTTTCAGATTTAGGTGCATTATGTCGTCCTCCATTTCTGTTTTTTTTTTTTTTTTTTATCCAGATAGAGCAGTTCTCAGAACTAAATCTGGGTATCTTCCTAAGGTGGTGTCTAAATTCCTCCTTAACGAAGAAAATGTAGGCCCGGCTTTCCAGGGGCCAGACCTCTCTGCGGGAGATGCATTGTTGGACGTAGTTCGTGCCTTAAGGATCTACGTAGATTGTAACAGTGCTATCACACAGATTCTCTCTTTGTTCTCCACGGATTTCACAAGAGAGGATGGCCTGCTGATAAGCAGACACTGGCGATTTCAGAAGCATATTCTTAGGCTGATCTCCCGCTTCCGGATAATGTCTCTGCTCACTCTACTCGTAAGGTAGGTCCATCATGGGCAGCACAACGTGGTGCTTCAGCAGAACAGATATGTAAGGCAGCCACATGGTCTTCCATTAACACATTCATTAGACATTATGCCGTAGATACCTTTGCCTCTTAGGATGCTGAATTCGGGAGAAGGATTCTCCTGTCTAATCAGGAGCGTCCCCACCACTAAATTGCTTTGGGACATCACAATGTATCCTGTGGAACCTGCAGGAGAAATATTTGTTATGGTAAGACCTTACCGTTGATAACGGTATTTCTCTTGAGTCCACAGGGATCCCACCCTGATGCACCTTATTTGAGGATCCTTTTACATACTAACCCCTTCCCTCTTGTATGGCAGGGTGTGCATGTGTGTTCTTCTCACCTGATTAGGGCTCTACATGATGCTCCTGCCTTTAGCTTTGGAAAACAACTGATTTGCCTGAGCCAGGAGGCGGGGATATATGGACGGGCCCGCTGCATGCTGGGAGGCCAGAAAGCTTTGACCGATTGGTGCAAGATCCGCTGTCGCTCATCCATATCCCCACTGTATCCTGTGGAACCTGTTGACTTAGGAGAAATACTGTTATCAACGATAAGTTCTTAACATAATGTATATTTTTTACCTTCAGCTCCAACAAACTTATATTTCAAATATAATATAGCAGGTTATTTTAACATATATAAACTTTTATTTTTTAGAAAGATATTCTGTATTCATTTGTATTTTTCCAAAATATTGTGCAGACATGAAAAAAGATCAGAAATAATGTATATGAACAATAAATGAGTCAGTCTGTATGATCAATATTGTGTAAGCATATTGTCATGGTGCTGGCTACTCCCAGGAGGGTGCCATTTGTCTGGTGTAGTTATCATTGACATATACCATGGCTGGCCAAGCCACTCAAGCCCCTTTCATATCTCCAATGCCAGATCCCACCTGGGAATTGGAAATGGGTTCTTCCCGAGTGGGACCCGGCATTGTATCCAAGATCTGGCTTCCCGATCCGGCAATATGCCGGGTTGGGTTGCCATAGCGGTGGGGGGCGGAGCCGGCGCTGGGAGATGAGCTCATCTCCGCGCCTCCCCTCCTTATGTAGTGAACGGGTTCCGGGTCGCATCGACCCGGCAACCTGTTCACACTGCCACTGACCCGGTTTTCAACCCAGGAATAACCCTTCTTATAACCAGGGTTGAACTACCGGGTCAGGAGACTCAGGAATTCTCCATGGGCCCTTTCACATCGCACAGTGACCTGTGTCGACCCCGGCAATATATAGTCTATACCGGGTTATTTGTGCCATGTGAAAGAGTTATCAGTCCTGAGAGTAAAGGTCAGGAAGGACAAAGCTAAATTTGTTGGGTTGGGTAACATAGACTGTTGAGGAATTGAGCTGAAGTTCATAAAAGGAAAGAAAACAAGACTTGAGGCACTGACAGTCTGCTAGAAATGAAGACTTTTAAAGGCTGCATACAGGTGAGGTCTCTTAAGCTGGCCACGTGCCTAACCAAATTTATCTAACCAACTTTTTCATCAGACCAGCCAACTTCTTTCCAACTGAATGATCCTGATGTTGATGACAAGGGTGAACACTGTTCACCTACCTCTATCGTTAAGCAAATGAAAGAGAGAAAAAATACTATTTTTGAGCAGCAGAAGACGGCAGACTGTGCCTGCCTACTTCTGTTTAAATCATTCACTGAATTGATTATCATTCTAAGTAGTTTGTAAAATAATCAAATGTCTGGATTTTTGGGATGACCATTTTTTACTGGTTTTCGGGAAACGAATGATTATCATTTCAACCAGCTAACTAGTCAGCTAGTTGGACTCTTTAGATGAGTGGCCACCTTAATCCTAACTAACTTGTCCTGCAGCAAAGTGCTGAATGCAACAATGTTATTAGTGCATTGCCACCTGTTATGTGTAGCTGATATTCTAGCAGATCTTCATATGTTGTAGGTGTCAGCAAAGATGATACATAGCCCCCCTCCACACGTCCAAACCAGTGGGAAAATGTAATATCTGCTTGTCAGTATTTGAGCTGCAAAACTCTATTCTCTCTATTCTAGTAGATAGAAAAACACAACTTTCTAACTTTCAGACATGTGAACCGGGAATTTGGTGTTTCTAGCAAACTGGCAAATTTCTGGGTCTCCGCTCCATGACCCATGTGTGAAAGGGGTATAAGTTGTGTCACCATGTTCTCTTTTGCTTTATTAGATCTTTTTATTCCTTAATATTCATGGTTGCAATCAGATGCATAAATACTGTATATACAATATCAAACATATTTTTTGCACGTGAATGCACATCAACTGGTCATGTGTGAACGCAAAGTACCCAACACTAAGGGGTAGATTTATTAAAATGCAGTTTTCGCTCTTTATATGCAGGGACCTGCTTCACTACATTATCGTGGTGAAGTGGGTCCTGTTTTCCGGTGCATTGACTAAGCCTGCTGTCTTTGTTATGGGAGTGCGTTATCTCACCATCTGGTAATACGCGTCCTCCCATAATGTCCGTCTCCCTCGGCTGCAGTTGTCCCTTCCGCGCCTGTGCCATACATTCACTCCCAGCGTACCTAGCGGGAGTAATGCTGGAGCATGCGCGGTTTATTTTGCTGGACGCTGAAGTCCTTGTATGTTACACTTTTATAACAATAAAGTTTATTGAAAGACACACACACAAAAAAAAAGAGCAGCTGCTTGGAAATCCGCAGCGCCGGTTCTGTGAGGCGAAGAGGAAAAGGGTAGGAGTGATTAACGTTTGGGCACAGCGAACATTCATAACTTAGGAAGCTGATCTAACAGATAGAGGCGCTGAAAAGGCAGCGACAGCATTCCGCTTCAGCCTTCAATAGCGCTTCCCCAGGTTCATACATCAGGGGATGCGCTGTCTGCGGCACATAACGTGTGCAGATAGCGCATAAGCCCAGAGAAAAGGATCATAAATCTACCCCTAAGTCCTGAGTCACAGAGCTGAGACCCGGGAATTTGTCTGCGTGTTAGGATCAACAAATTCCTGTGTCACATGTCTGAAAGCGGCCCTATAAAGGTTTGCACAGTTGCTCTTTACGTTTTATAATTTTAGAGCAGTGGTTCTCAAAGTCAGTCCTGAGGACCCCAAACAGTTCACATTTCCCAGGTCACCCAGCAAGTGCAATGGTTTAGTCATTACTCACTTACATATTTAAAAAGATCCGCAGGTGGAACTGATTATTTCACTGAACTGTCATGTGAACTGTGGGGGTGATTCAGACCTGATCATAGATGTGCTAAATTTAGCAAATCTACGATCAGGTCTGAATCACTCCTTCAGTTTTTCTGACATGCGGGGGGACGCCCAGCACAGGGCTAGTCCGCCCCGCATGGCAGGCCCCCACCGCCCTCACACGGGTGCGAAAGCATCGCACAGCGGCGATGCTTTTGCACCCGCCAAGTAGCTCCCTACCTGTGTAGCCTAGCTGTGCAGCCATCGCGTTCTGGATCGCAGCGGCTGCATGTGACGTCACACAGCCCCTGCATCGGTCCAAACATGCCTGCATTGTCCGGACCACGCCCCACCAACGGCATTCTATAGCCATTGGCACGCCCCCTTCCACCCCAGAACTGCCTCTGTTTGTCAATCAGGCAGAGGCGATCGCACCAGTGAGATGCTTTCGCATCTCACTGGGTACTTAGTGGGTGCGCACGCGCAGTGCGGCCGCCGTGCGTGCGCACTCCATAATGGGCTTCAGGCTGCGATCACTGCAGCGATCGAATCTGTATTAGGCTCTGTGTGCAGTCCTGAGGACCGAGTTTGAGAGTGATTAGCTTTTTGGTGTGAATGTTTGCCCAACAGGACAGAATTAATATGATATACTTTTCTCTCCATTGCATAGGTAACAGAAGTGGATGTAAAGCTGCTTAAATTTCAGAACCTAGAAGAACTAGTGTTAAGTGCAAATAAATTAAGAACAGTAAATTCTGTTAATCTTCCAAGAACATTGAAGGTGAATATGCTGAATCCCTGTGTTAAGATTTTTTGGCCATTGACTATGAAGTCATTTCTATCAAACATCCTGTTATGTGTTTCAGGTGTTGGAACTGTGTTACAATAACATATCAAGCTTAAAGGATCTTAGTAGTGACCCTCCTCCACTAATCCAGCATTTGGGACTTTCCTATAACAGAATTCAGTGCTCCTCAGAGGGAAGTTACCTGACTGCAGACCTCTGGTATGAATACTTCACAAACTACAATTAGTAAAATGAACATTGTCTTAATAGCTTAATTACGTCTGTATCGGGATCAAGTTGCTGAAAATTCTCCATGTGCTGATTACATGTACAAGGTATGCTTCCTTTAAAAGTTATTGTGCTTGGTACTTCTGTGGCAGAGACTGGTTATGTTATATTATATAATGGGCAAAGGTATGTAGTAATTATGAACACATTCAGAATGTTGTCATTTAAAATGTCACGGCTCACAATGTTATGGACATAATGTTGACAGTCATAATATCAACAGTACATGTTAAAGCTAGGGTTAGGCTGCGGTAAAAACACTGTGTCGACATGCAGACTTTCAAAATCGTTCATGTCGACATTTCGCAGTGATAAGTCATAAGGGAATTGATAGGCTGCTTGCTAAATATTAGTTCAACCCCCCAAAAATGGGCATTTCCACTAGTGTCTCAACGATGTCGCTATGTTCTAGTGAACTAAGACTTTGCTTATTGCTTATCAAATTTATAATGGGATGTCGCCTGTGTTTTTTCCAGGCCAAATCTGGTTTCCCTTGACCTAAGTTGGAATGATCTCACTGATCTCTTTGGCCTAGTTCCCACACTCGCCACCTTGCAACAGCTCCGTATCCTCGTGCTCCAGGGTAATCCTCTAACTTTCATTCCTGCATATCGAGGCTACACTGTAGACAGCCTACAAAAGCTATGCGTATTGGATGATGTCCCAATATTGCCGGACGAGAAGCATACGTTCAGTGGAGTATCCACACAGACAGGTGAGATGGTTGACAGTCTGGCCACAAGAAGACTACCCTACTGTAGCCTGGTCTGGCAAAGAAAGAAACAAAACAGACCACTGACTTAGATATTAAGGGGCTAATGTAGAGTTGGACGTGAATACACTTTCATCTTTTTCCCAGCAAGGGCAACGGAATGGGAGTGTAAGCATAGCCAAGACATGATGATGGTGAGCACCATAACCTGTGCTGTCTCTGTCCGTGAAACCCATGAGTTCGTGACATCAAACCTAGGGGGCAGTGCCACCAGCTCTGAGAAGTAGAGAATTAGCCAGAGCGTCCGGATGCTCCAGGCAGCTCCACAGGATGCCTACCCAGATCATCCCTTAGACGCTCTGAACGGCTCTTCAGCAGCGCTACTAGCTGCAGTGTGCCATTCCAGGCACTCTGAAAGCCACATGCAAGTGCAGCGAGGTAGTGACAGTGCAGCGCCCAGGACCCTGCCCCTAGATACTAAGGGGCGATGTACTACGCACTGAAAAGAGTGGAGAAGTTGCCCATGGCAACCAATCAGCTGCTCTGTATAATTTCATAGTATGCAAATGATAAATGTTACTTAAATGCTGATCGGTTGCCATGGGCAACTTCTCCACTGGCTCACTTCACCACTCTTTTCACTGCTTCATACATCTCCCCCTAACTCCATCCATCTCTACATGAGTACATAATGTCATTTGGTTCATTGGGTGCTATATGGGTCATTATGTGGTTAAAGATAACTAAGAATAATAGTGAAGATAAGCCTAGCCCTAAGCCTGCAAGAGCTGGTGTAGTTTGAGTATTTTGGCACCTTGTTATGTTGCGTGGTCTGTTTTCATTTATACCAATGATTATGAAAAATATACACTACATGGGCAAACGTATGTGGACAACCAAATATCTCACCCCTATGTGCTTGTTGGATATGTGATTGCAGAACCATGGTCATTTATATGGAGTTGGTCCCCTTTTTGCTACTATAACAGCCTCCACTCTTCCAGGAAAGATTTCCACTAGATTGGGAAACATGGCTGCAGGGATTCACATCCATTCACAAGAGCATTAGTGAGGCACTGATGTTGGAGGATAAGGCTTGGGTTGCAGTTTGCATCCTAATTCATCCCAAAGATATTCTATGGAGTTGAGGTCAGATGGATTATCTCTTGGTTGTTTTAATATTGGCCACATGGTGTACTTTGCATTGTTTATTCAAATTGAATATTTTCCTCTTCACAGCCCAAAGTTCATTCATTACACTAAATGCATACGGTTCAGATTGTAAATCATCTGCTGGGATGTGTAGTTCAACAACAGCTGGAGTGTCAAGGTTAGCCATCACTGGTCTAAGGACTGCTGAGTTTTTTAGCAGCCATAAGCTTTTTTATTTTATTTTTATAGTCTTACTTTTTTCTCTTACGTCCTAGAGGATGCTGGGGTCCACATTAGTACCATGGGGTATAGACGAATCCACCAGGAGCCACTGGCACTTTAAGAGTTTAATAGTGTGTTCTGGCTCCTCCCTCTATGCCCCTCCTACCAGGCTCAGTTTAGAAAATGTGCCCGGAAGAGCCGGTCACAGCTAGGGGAGCTCCATAGGAGTTTTTCTAGTTTTATTGTTTTTATTAGACTTAGGCACAGGGAGGCTGCTGGCAACAGCCTCCCTGCTTCGTGGGACTTAGGGGGGAAATAGTGTCTAACCCTGAGAGGTTAATGGCCACTATCTCCGCTGACAGGACACTGAGCTCCTGAGGGTGATGATCGTTAGCCGCCCCAGGCGACCGCTCACTCCCGCAGCATGCCGCCACCACCTAACAGAGCCAGAAGATTCCGGTGGCGAGTGAGTCACTGGTGCCACGGCAAGCGGGGAGCCGATGTGAAGATGGTGGCAACAGGGTGGGAGCGCAGTACTAACTGCGCTCCGGAGGCTCAGCGGTACACAGTGCGGCGCTATGAGGGGCGCCCTGAGCCAGTGCCTATACCCTACACTGCTGATGTAAAATGCGGGAGGCAGCGCCATGTTTCGGGGGGCGGAGCTTCTCAGAGCGGTCCTAGCAGCGTTCAGCGCCATTTTCCTCCCTGCAGATCCAGCTACAGAGACGCTGACATGGAGAGCTGTCCCTCCACATGACTCCAGCTATCCTGTGCGGTACCAGGGGGGTTGTAGAAGGGGGGGGGGGGGGGGGGGAGGCTGTATAATTACTGTGTACACAGCCAGCGCCCGGTATTTGTATTATTTATACCTACGGAAGCGCTGTGTGTGTGTGTGCTGGCTCCAAGCTCTGTGTTTCTCTGAAGGTACTTGGGGGAAACTGTGTGACATTTCCTGTGTGTGTAAGTGTATGTTTTCTCACATAGTCATGTCCAGGGACTCTTATGCTGCAGAGGACGCTTCATCCCCAGAGGAATCCATTCCATGTACCCAGGAATGTAATGTATTGTCTCAGATTCCTATTAAAGAGCCAGAATGGCTGACTTCTATTAAGGGAATGATCTCTCAGATCTCTACTAGAGTAGCTCATACTGAGACGGAAACTCAGGTTTTAAAGAATTCTATCGCTGTTTGGTCAGGCGTTAAGTAGTGTTCACTCTAGGATTTTTTTAGGGCAGGGTGCTGATCACGGGGAGGGCACATTTTTCAGTTAGAAGGGTAAAATTAGGTACATACTATAATGCTTGGCCCTCCCACTCCCACATGCCAAAGAATGGACAGTGCGCGCCAAAGGCGCGCAGCAAAAATTTAGGGGCGTTGTTTTTCACACAGTAGTGCAGCTAATACACACTGCACCAGGCAGAACCTCCTATACACATTGCACCAGGTAGAAAGCACTGAGACACATTGCACCAGGTAGAGAGCACTGAGACACATTGCACCAGGTAGAGAGCACTGAGACACATTGCACAAGGTAGAGAGCACTGAGACACATTGCACCAGGTAGAAAGCACTGAGACACATTGCACCAGGTAGAGAGCACTGAGACACATTGCACCAGG